>NC_135564.1:2965360-3005360 GCF_964340395.1 Glandiceps talaboti | reverse complement strand
AGAAGTAAAATATTGGCTCGTAGCCACGAAGTGCAGCATTGCTTCGAACATTTCAAATCACCCATTGTTGACAGTTAGCAGACTATAGCCCTAAAACAAAACCATGGATCAACGTGGTAAGTTCTGCTAAAATCAATAGATACAATCAGTCGATTACGTATAGGATAATGTACGAGTGGAGTGCATGAGCAATCGTTGAGATACTGACCGACACGAGGGCCGTAGGCCGTGAGCAAGGTGCTTCAAGGAAAGGCTTCAAAAATACCTAAGACCTCGTACATCAAAAACAGCAGTCAAACAAAGCGTGACATCGAGGTAGAAAGCGCGAGTGGGGGAAATGAAACCGAACAAGAAAGTAAAGTCAATTACGTACAGGTTGAAGCTGTAATACCAGAAAATGGGAAAGTTTTTCTTTCAAACTAACCAAAAAATCATGTAATTAGTAATTCAACAGTATTAAAGTCGCATGTCATGCACCTGTCATAATATATTCGTTTGTTTGTGCTTTCTTCAGTACACGTGTTCGCTCTGGTGCAGGGCAATATCTAGATATTGCCCTCCCCTGGAGTAAAATTTGCATGAAATGGATGCTATATTATATAGAATGCCCCTCGAGAACAAAGGAAAAAGACATGTGTAGTTTTGTAATTGATAGCTAATCAATGTACTTCATCACTACATAAATGATTAATTGATTGATTTAAGTTACTGATTGATAATGTATGATTTTATGATATTCAACACGAGACCAGCATGGTGTGAGATATACCAATGGTATGTCTGATCAGGCTGATCAGGATGATGGATTCGACCTTTACGGTAGTTATGGGTCAGAATAAAGATGACATTTGACACATGCGTATTTTACAACTTTCTTGAAATCAACACCAATGAAACTCCAGCTGTTTGAGGCGCAAGTAAATAAAATAACTCGAGATCATTTTACAAAGGGTGAATGTAATAGTAGTATTAGTAATACATCCCTCTCATGTTTAAGTAAGGGTAGACCATATCATCTTTGTTACTAGTTAATGTTGGTAAAACAACGAACACAAATGTGAGTAACAGTCAACTTTGATCGCTCTCTCCCTTCCTTCCTCCCTCTCTCCCCTCCCATCTATCTCTCTCTCTCGCTCGCTCACTCCCTCCCCTCCCCTCCCCTTTCTCCTTTCTTTCCTCTCTCACTCACTCCCTCCCCTCTCCCTCCCTCCCTCCCTCACTCCCTCCCCCTCCCCCTCCCTCCATATCGTGAAATTTAACAAGTATGGCCATATTTGATCTGGTCGTAAAGTAAAGTGATGTTCATAATAGTATGTTACCTTTGTGGTAGGTTTGATTGAAATCAGTTGACACATGCCAGACATATGAGGATGAATGCACAAACCCCAATGTATAAGTCCCCTCTAATTAATTTACACAAAGCCCGATTTGAACCGGGCAGGCAATGGCTTGTGAATTCAGGAGTGCAATTGTAAAACACGACAGCATTCATAGCTAAGGATATTTATGACATGCTGTCCTTGCACGCCTTGTCGATGTAATCTTTTGACATTGGCGATATGCTTATTCAAATAAGGGTGTTCTGTTCGGCAAGTACATTGAAACATGCTACAAATATTAACATGATTTATGACCTAATAGTGATTATAGTTTTATGGGACCTATAATTCCACTCCGTCAGGGGCCAGATCAATAGTTCAATGTAGGATTAAGAAAAACGCCAATGGCGTTGTAGCACAACTGTAGCACAATATTGCTTTTGAAACGTCGGAAGAATTCTTGCTGTAGTAAATGCATCCAATATCGTCAACAAAAGAATTATTCTACCCACTGCATGCTGGCTTTTTATTCATAGTACTACATACTAATTTGAAATTAATTGAGCAGTAGCTTCTCAAACACTTTTCAATTTTGGCCAATTTAGTTAGAGGGGGAGGGTTAGGCCTATAAGTATAAGAATTTAGTTTTTAACCTACATGGGACTATTGATCTCGCCCCTAAGTTTGTCTTCAAAAGTGGGTTGTAAATCTTTCATATAAGTAGCTGCCATCATGACATTTACATCAAGTATGTGAAGTGTTTACATAGGTATACAATACTCATATCTTACAGCACTGTCACACCACTTCTAACTAACCACTCCACTTATGTAGGCTAGGGCAAATATTACACTTACTTGAAAGTAAATACTATATATAGACTTAACCTACAACTTAACTCTACGATGTCCTCCTATGGTGTCAAGTTTTATGACATATGAAATACAAGGAAAGGTAAATATTTAGGAATGGTCTTAAAATCGGCGTGAAGTCATATAAGAATTTAACAAACTTTGGTATGCAGATGATATCACAACACTTCGGGCATGAGTAACTGTCCTAGTATGATAAATCTTTTTGGAATTTGTAGCAGATTTTTTTCATTTTAACTAACGAAGTTATCGTCATTTACGTCGCTCTGTTGTACTAGCGCCGGAGGTAGCCTCTAGTGTTGTCTTCTGTTCCCAAGGTAACTGAACAAAAGCCCAAGGAGTACTCGAGGTACACAGTCGGCTAACGCTCCTTTCAAGTCGCTTGTCGGGTCATTTTTCATATACGAAAGTTCGAAGGTCAGGGAGCTATACCAGAGGTCGCTAACTAAGGGAGCCTTCAATAACTACTATGGTCGATGAGTCCCAGGCTGATGTGTAATATGTGACCCTCCCACGATTCCGTCGTCCTAATAAATGACCCTCTATCAATTTTCTAGCTTTCTCTAAAACCCCTCCTCCATGGTTAAAATGTTATCAGACAGAGACTAGGACAAGAGTCCCAGAATTAATGGTAAAAAGACTTAATTCCACCACTGCCACCATCTTGAAAGTTTAAAAAAAACATTGGTTATTTCTCACTATTACCACCAGAGTGAATTTGTGTGAAGGCACTGTACTAATCATTAGTGTTTGGAAACCATTAGCTGATCTGACGAAGGCAATTACTCCCACAGATTAGATTGTCAGTCAAGATATGCACAACATTGTTCCTAGTATATTATCGACCTGTTCCCATTCTACTTTTGTGAGACGTGCTCCGCCCCCCCTCCTCACATCACAACTGACAATTAATTCACTGTATGGTTTTCAGAAGCCATTTATTTGCTATCTTCTAATACTATGGTACCTAATGCTAACCCGAACCTAGCCCGAACCTAACCCAAACCGATATTGCAGCAGTGGGATTTCAAAAAAAAAGCACAATAATGAAAAAAGTTAGAAAATACAATTAGTTAAAGTAAAATGTGACCCTCCCCTAACCCCATTTTCCCCTCGCAGGATCAATTAACGCATTATCATTAAATTATGGCCCTCCTCCGATAGCCGATTTGTAAAAGTTACTCCCCCCTCCCCCACTCTCCTGGCTCTCTCCGCCTTAGTAATTACTGAACACCCCCTAAAACGTGTTGATTCATGTGTGTGTACATACTGTTGTTCTTTTGTTATGATCTCTTGTTCGTACGGGCACTGAGATAATACCGTTCAAAACTATGCTGTAGACTTTCATATTCTCTAAAACCGAGTCAGTATATGTACCAAAAAAAACGTTTAATATGAGGGAGTTCGTTGACTTAGGCTCCGCCCTGGTACTCATACTACTAGTAGTTCACGGTGTACTTAGTGTACTCATACTAGTAGTTCACGGTGTACTCGGTTAGCGGCTAATAGTAACAAGTCACTTATATTTACACCCAGACCACTATCTGAGATTTACAGGAACACCTGACCAGGTGACCTTCTTATGGTCGGATTAAGATTATAGCCACATGGTTTTGTTGTAGATCAGATTTGTGACCCCATGCCATTGTTGCTTGAATAAAAATTTTACCTCACAAGTTACTGTCCGTTACATAGATATTGGACTCAAATTCCCATCGTCGCAAACCACGACCTGTTTTACGGCAACGTTCTTAACGAGCCTCCCACAGATTATTTTTTTTTTAGAAATAATAACTCTGACTTGCGAGAATGCAAATTCCAAACTAGGTGACTGTTTGTACGTGATGATTCGTGCTAAGGCGATTTGGAATTTCACATCAGCTGATTAGAAGACGTAAAATTAACAAGGTATACACGTCTGTTGGCTTTATGTAAGACAGGATAGGTTATGATAAACACGCGCTTACCTTTTCTTGTGAAATATAACTCAGTTTCTTTAGAATGACCACACAATCACGTCGACCACAATGGCTTCCACTTCCTATATAAATTAAGAACGGGCTTAGAATTTCTGTCACAACATGTAAGGCTATCAGTGGAATTTGTAAGAATACAGACCAAACTTTCCGAACAACAAACTTCGAAAGTAATGTCGACACAGTCCACCCTTTGTCCAGGTCTACTGGGCGTGACGTCACAATCAGTCAATAGTACCAAGCCTAGGGGTCCTTGACATAGGGGCGTGTAGTATTTCTTAGATTGTTGTTTTGCTAGTCCACAGGCTAAATATAACAACATTTTGACTATAATTTCCTACCTGTGAGGGAATTATAATAATAATAATAATAATGTGTTATATCTAGTATAGATTTGATACATATGTAGCGGCAGGATTCGTATATTTTCCTTAAGAAAAGGGCAATCTAAGCAATAATACGTGCCCCTCTGGTTCTTGCTCCTTATACCCTTTATCTGTCATAATGTTGACACATTGTTTGACATTTACGGGATAATAGCAGTCCTCTACCGTAGCTAATATTAAAGTTTGTGTAGCGGGTTATAACCAACCCCTTGTCTGAGTTGCTATTGTATACTTCTCGTTAACCTCTGGAACGTCATCTCCTTTGTTTAGCTGTGACAACATGGACTTCATGGCAAGTCACACAGAATGTAGTGTTACTGAGCTCAGAGAAACACACGGGACTCGGCCCTTCGGAAGAGTTTTCGTACAATTCATTTTTAAAGATAGATATATTTGTTTTAACTGGTGGTCAAAAATTGTAATCAAATATCAAACATTGACTCCTCAAATTGAGGACATATGATTCGACATCGAGTGTATTGACTTCAGTCACTGTGTTTGTTTTATTGCTTTAAGTTATTTCAAACACATGTCAACCTAACTAGACTAACGGATTAGTGCCCCTTTGACATTGAGTACTGTCGGTATCTAGAAAATCTAGATAGCACTGAAACTACTATAACGTCTAGCTGTCTAGCTTTCAGTTAATGTCAATAGTGCACTGCGATAGTTTTATAGTACGACTATTGTCACTGCAAACTGTGTGTGACACAATCAAACAAGTATGTGTTTTGTTTCTCGTTCCCAGGTCCTTATAGGCCCGTCTCCCGAGACCGCAATTTCCGTACATACATACATACATACATACATACCTACCTACCTACCTACCTACCTATCTACGCACGCACGCACGCACGCAGGCACGCACACACACACACACACACACACACACACACACACACACACACACATACACATACATACATACATACATACATACATACATACATACATACATACATACATACATACATACATACATACATACATACATACATACATACATACACACATACATAGTACATACATAGTACATACATACATACATACATACATACATACATACATACATACATACATACTATACATACATACATACATACATACATACACACACACATACATACATACATACATACATACACACACACACACATACATACATACATACATACATACATACATACATACATACATACATACATACATACATACATACATACATACATACATACATACATACATACATACATACATACATACATACATACATACATACATACATACATACAATACAGGGACCTACAACATTTAAATTTATTCGAATCCTTTGTTCTAATTACATTAAACAATACAGCATACATATTTAATTAGCGTCACTACTGCAATATTCGGATAATCTACAACAGAACAATACATAACGTGTTTAGTCATCATAGTCGACACCAGTCACTACACTGGAAATAGACACATTAACGCTAAAGTGAAAATTTATAGATTCATAACACTGCTGTGTCTCACTACAGGCTTGTCCCAAGCCATACGCAACTACAGTGGAAATTTTCGATTCATGACAAAAATTACAAAATTTCTGGTAAATAATGCTGAGTCTAATAATACTTACAGTGGCATCAGATTTCAGTGATATTATTTATTCTGCTGCTGACTTGTCACTTAAGTTTATTAAAATAAAAAGTATGCAAGAGATAACTCGTATCTGTCATCATCCTAACACATATGTTGTATCAGAATTTGAAGACTCTGGATTGAGGGAGGTGTCAAATTCAAAAAAGTCGATATATACTTTGCATACCTAAGCAGTGATATCTGAATATGTAAAAAAAAAAGGCAAAGAAAATACTACTGTCACCACCTTTGTGTTCAAGATAATGACCGTTTTTTGTATCTACACATATTGTTTTGGGTCAAAATAAGTAGATTTACAACAATTAACTACATCACAATTTTTGACAGTTAAAGATTATCCCTGGAGCACTTAATGGACTTACATATTTTAGTGCAATGTGTATTATGTCCAGACATATTTGTTTGTAATTTCTTTTCATTATTTCATAAAATGCTATGTTATTTAATTCCCAGCTGCTTTACGATTTTTAAAGAAAAATGTAAGAAAACTGCAAAAAAATGATAAAAGTCTGTGATAAATTATTTTTATATGCTGTATGTGTACAATGTATTATTCCAGCTATTTATCAATGACAAAAAATAATAGTGGGTAACCACGTCCATTTAAATTCTAGAATTGAAATTGTAACCCCACATCCCATCTAAATTTTGACATTATTGACAAATTATTTATGAAATATTGTTGAATTTTGACAAAAATTAAAATGAGCTTGTTTAACTTTGCACATATGTATAATGTGCAATGCCTCTTCATAATTATACAACAAAAATCATTGTGTGTTTGCTAACTTTAAAATGCCAGTAAAAAATGTGACCCCCACCCCACCCCATCAAAATTTCAACATTTTGAACAAAAATCACTTGACATTGTATAATATTGGAACACACAGGCACCAAGATATATTTCTGTCAGTTCATATGTATGATAAATCAACTGAACCATTCATGTGTAGAGTTTTTGTATTTCTCCCAAAGCCAAAGTGGTCATAATATTCATAATTATGACCCCCACCCCCTTCCAAATTTCAACATTTTTGGACACAATTCACATGAAATTTCATAATATTGGAACACATGGGTACCAAATGATAGTTCTGTCAGTACATAATCATGTATGATAAATCAACACATTAGGGGTGAGGTCAATAGTTCAATGTAGGATAAAAAGCTATAAACATTTAGTCCCCCCCCCCCCTAACTTAATTGGCCAAAATTGAAAATGTCCATCCAATTTCAAATCAGTATGTAGTAATCGATGCTATGAATACAAAGCCAGTATGTAGTTCTTTTGTTGACACTTTATTTTTAGTCTGTGCTATAGTGAAAATTCTTCTATTTCAGTCGTACGGCCATAGCCCAGTGAAGAAGTGGTATTTTCTTTTTCACTGTCTATTGTCCACGACCAGTCGAATGGTCATGGCCCAGTGAAGAAGAAGTTTTTTTTCACTGTCGATTCAACGGGTCACACGGTCGTAGCCCCATTTTTAAATACGAGAAGTAGCTTTCTCCACGATCGGTCGTACGGTTTCTAATAATTATTATTGTTGTTTTTCTTGTAATGACAAACATGGTTTTAGCATCGGTGAGCGGGCATCAATTGTTTGAGAAAACGCGCACAAACAATCTAATGCTGACCTATCGAGCGACATGCTTCCAAAACCGAACGTCAATCTGGTTTGCATAGTATTAAACAAAGCAAAAACCCAAACAAAGTACGCGATATGGAATTATGGTCAGTATGAAATTTCATGTGAATACCATACAAATCATAGTTTTAAAATAATGCAATTAAAGTTTCCAAGTGTCATGTCAGTTTCATTTCGAGCAAATTAAATTAAAGCAACTAAGGAGAAAATTAAAAGAAAATGTTTTTGCTTGTTTGTGGGGGGTACTCAACTTGGACGACTTGTGTAGAAGCAGACATTTATGACCGTGGGGTATCTCAGGTAGAAAGTCTTGGATGTATTCAGATGTTACGGTTAATCGTGCAATAGTTTGCAAACTCGTGTAATCAGCCTTTTTTATATGGCCTCGATGTACATTGTAGTTTAGAAGTTCCGAATCAATGTTTTAAATGGGTTTTCCCTTGTTGGCGTCCTAGTCTGGTAACTCCTTAGCATGCCACCATACTACCTCAACCCGCTTTAACGATGACATTTAGTAGATTGAGAGATGAAATTCTAGCGTCAGACACTGGGTGTGGTGTTATCTTTTTGATATGTCCGACTCCAACTTTTCTGTTTCGCACGTCAATGTTTTTGCTTGACCGGCAATATAGGGAGTGTGGTTGTTGATACATTTCATCAAGTCTAAAATTTACATGTATAAGACAGTTCCTCTTTAAGTCATTGTAGTAAAGCTAATTTTCTTCGCAAGGACTTCTGAAACTCCTACGAAATTACCTTCCGTTCACCCTAAATCTCCAATTCAAAGAGTACATAAAAAACGATCGAAAAACATATGACACACTTCCAGACACGGGTTTGTTTCGCGTTCGAATGTTGACAAGAGCGTCAATTCAGTCTGCGCCGAAAGTTGCGTCGTTGACGTAATTCGAATTTGACACCTTCTACCTTACGGTATGACATCACAGATAGGACTCCCATTCAGATTTCCAATATCACATTGCACTATAATTCTATGCTACCCCACTTTAACTTGAGAGTTAACAGCAGAACATCGTGGTCTAAGCTTGTACTATTTGGAGACAGCGTGGTTGATCATTTGCTCCGATTGATTAAACTTTCATACCTTGAAAGTTGAACTCGAGAGAGAACATTGAGACCACAGTCACTCGAATCAATCTGTATGATTTGGGGGGGAAATGTATATGAATATACATGTCTTATTCATATACATTTTCCCCCAAATCATACAGATTGATTCGAGTGCCTGGGATTGAGACGGCTAATGTTACAATCATTTGAGGAAACCAACGGACGGAGAGTGACCAGCGACATCTGGAAAAAACCAGTGGACAACCTGTCATCGCCACATCCATCAACGCGACCTTGATCGACTGAACTGTATGTAAATATATGGCAACAAAACAGATGATGCAAACACACAAAGTAAATCATCTACTGAACTGTGTCGTGTGATATCGCTCAGTGTAAACGTGAACTGAGTTTAACTGTATGCCGGCTTTGTTTTATCTCAGCTCAATACAGTCAATTTGGAGCTCCTTAGTAATTGTCAAATGTTTGTATAGGAATTAAAGTACGTAAAGAGAGTTGATATCTGCCACATAGTAGTTTGTGTGTGTGAGTCATTTTTTGAACCCGGCTCGGGTAGTATTGACTAAGTTCAAGGTTCAAGCCAAACCTTCTACTCAGTTAAACTCCGGGGTTACATACTTAAATCAGGTGTCACAGGAACATTACATAGTATTGTGAAACAAATTATGCCATCGAAACTGTTCACGGTTGTACTATCACTTGTCCACCTTCAAGTGGTGTCAAACAGGGAGGGGAGTAATTTAAGTCCACTCTTGTTTTTATATTTTTATAAATGACCTTGCGGATTTTTTTTATTCTAATCCTGTAAATCTAGACAACACATTATTTAATTGTCTACTTTTTTGTATACTATATTCTTATATTATCTGATTCAAATGTAGGTCTTCAAAATAGTCTCGATAAGTTATATAACTATTGTAAGAAATGGAAACTTAAAGTTACTACTGATAATCAATCAATCAATCAATCAAAGAGATTTATATAGCGCCAAATTCCACTACTAAATGATAAGACAATAGTTATTATTTTCAATAAGCTAGTCAGAATGATTGACAGTGATTTTTACCTAGGTGCAGAAAAGGTACAAATCGTACCATCATATACATACTTGGGAATTATCTTTCAAAGTAGCGGTAAATTTTAACTAGTAATTGACAATTTAGTTATGAAAGCACAGCGTGCACTAGGTGCACTGAGACTATCCTTATATAATCGTATAGTATCTCCAAAAACAGCTCTTTAGCTCTTCAGAAGCACAGTCTCGTCCATTATAAGGTATGGTTCAGAAGTTTGGGGAGCTTTTACCTTTAAACTATACAGGTCAAAACAGTGTCAAGAACTTGGTAATAAAGTTTTATCAAACATTTGTTTAGTGATAAACACCCTTTTGAACAAATACATTCTCAATTTTGCAAAACAAGTGTTAGGTGTACACAAAAAGTCAAGTATGTATGTATGTATGTATGTATGTATGTATGTATGTATGTATGTATGTATGTATGTATGTATGTATGTATGTATGTATGTATGCATGTATGGATGTATGTATGTATGTATGTATGTATGTATGTATGTATGTATGTATGTATGCATGTATGTATGTACATGTGTATGTATGTACAATGTATGTATGTATGTATGTACGTACGTACATACGTACGTACATGTACGTACGTACGTACGTACGTATGTATGTATGTATGTATGTATGTATGTATGTATGTATGTATGTATGTATGTATGTATGTATGTATGAAAAAGCTGAATTGGTAAGTTATCCACGTTTAAGACGCCCTTCGGTAGTTCCTTTGTACCACATTGGTGTGTTTGGTGATTTATTTCACTCTCTTTACAGTCTGACTGAAAATGGACAAAGCTCTGTCACGATATTCCACAGATTGTGTTCGCTTTGACTGGATATTGACATTTTCACGAGTCCTAACATGTTTAGTTTGCAATGACACGCCGACTTCTCCTTTTATATACGCTCTATTGGATCGAAATTTTGATTTTCTGTTTTCATTGTCATATTCTTTATTGTTTACGTAACGCATACCATCTTCATATCTAATGAAAAGGAGTCTGTGGGAATTTTTTTATTGATATTGAAAATGTATACAAAAGAACAAAAAAAACGATAATCGTATGACTTGACCAACTGATAGTGAATACGAATATATGTATATGAAAGACGTCGATAACATAAGAATGGAAAAATGACAAATGATTTTTAAAAAATGGTATGAAATGGTATTTCATTTCAGTGACATGCCAACTGTGAATAGTCCAATTGTCTAGACCATACACCTATGGTTTGCCAAAGATATGGCCAGTTCCTTATTGTCTACTGATGAAATTAATTACTATGCCAATTACTATACTAAGGTACATACATACATACATACATACATACATACATACTATACATACATACATACATACATACATACATACATACATACATACTATACATACATACATACATACATACATACATACATACATACATACATACATACATACATACTATACATACATACATACATACATACATACATACATACATACATACTATACATACATACATACATACATACATACATACATACATGCATACATACATACATACATACATACATACATACATATACACACACACATACATACATACATACATACATACATACATACATACATACATACATACATACATACATACATACATACAGACAGACAGACAGACAGACAGACAGACAGACAGACAGACAGACAGACATACAGACAGACATGTTTAATTGTAGCATATAAGATTGCTTTATTTTATTGGATATGGAATAAGAGTGAAGTTTAACTTCTTATGAGAATGGGAAAAAGATACATTATCAAGAAAATGAATATGTCGATCATCGAATTAATTTTTGTAAATTTCATTTTTTTTATTTGACAGACTGTTTTTACATGGTATTACATATCATAAATGTAATCTATACGTTATTTCAATATGTACCTTTGCCATCACAGCAATATTGTGACTTTGTCCAAAAAAGGCCTCAAGAACATTATTTTTGTAACTTATCTGTGTCATTCTTAGAAAATTAAACTTTACGTAGAAATTGTACCGGTAACCATTTCAGTGACGACTAATTACTTTATAATTACATTTAGATAGATAGATAGATAGATATGATAAATCGAACAACTTTTCTTTATCAATAAAAACGGTACAATACACGATGTCAATTATTTTCATACATTCAACTAGTTATATAATATATGAAAACTTTACCAAGAACTTTCGAAAATTCAAAATATCAAATTCAAAAAATCAAATGGCAGGATAGCTGAAATAGTGTAGTAGCATTAGTCTTTCAAGTCTACGGGTAGGCTAGGATCTTCCTGCTACTAGGTGACGTAGAAGCAGAATAGAAACTGAATATGAATAAACGAATTAATGAATTAATGTTATGCTATCGACCTTTACATACAAGAAATTCAGGAAACAAAACGTAAACAAGAACTGACTATGCTGTGATTAAGTTGGCCATTTGTTCTACTTTCTCCGAAGACAGTCATGAATTATCAATTTTCTTGCAGATTCGATAGTTACCCTGTACATACCTACATATCAATACAACCCATAACACCAAAGTAAAGCATTTTCTGTATCTACAACAATCGTTTATAGCAGCCATATCAAGTGTAAAAGTATACTTTTTCATTTGCTAATTGACCACATTACAAAGGCCACATGCTATAGGCTTTCATGATATTGTTACTATAGTAACGGTTAGATAGAACTGCCATTCCACCGTGTTTCCGAGTTAAAGTTGGTACAAGTCTCGACTTTCAAGATAGAAACACCAGCTTCACAAATTTGACGTTGTTATTTTAACGGAGGTAACTTTATCGTAACTTTCGATTGATGCGGTACCTGTCTACTTGTACAGCAGTGCTGTGGTTGCAAGTTATCGTTCAAGTTCAAAGTTAGATTCGAAAAACAAACACATTCAGCAACAATACACTTTCTACTAGTAAAGTTGTGCATTGACATTACAATATTGTTGGATTTTCTATAAATATTGACAGAATTTAATTTTGGCAGCGGATACACACATTAATTATCTTCATATATATGTTATACATATAATTTACAATAAATGGACGGATTAAACTGGGACTGTGGATTGTATAAACACCTGTACTGTACATAAGTTTGACAGACTTCAAAAGGGATACTGAGCTAGCGAGAAGCTGAATTCTTCAAGTCGCTGCTCAACTCAGTGTGGATATCTTGGTTTGATTAACTGATGATTCCTGCCAAGCCGATCTCCGTGCGGACTGTGACGAGTCGTCGCCACAACCTGTTGAGCGGCCAAACCTCTTTCGATAAGCCGACCTTACCTGGAAATAGGCAGAGTGGACGAATGAAGGTAATTGATAATATAATCAAATACTTATGAAAATTGACAAAAACTGATAGTCTGAAGTGTCAAGTTTCGCAATAACTATCCATCAAAGTGTACACACACATGTACAATCCAACTACACGCTAAGCTCACCTCTTCGTTCAAGCAACAATGAAATACAAAGATAAACAATCCTTGCAGGGAGTTGGCGATGGCAAACAGATACTGGAACATAAGTGTAGACTCGTTCACAGCAAATATACCAAATAACCACGTTAAACCAAGTAGGGGAACGAGGATTATGCCAGCTCGAAGTCCAGCCCTATGAAGCGTAAAAATGGCATTAGAAAAGTGAAACCAAAACAAGGACAGGTGTACGGACATGGCAATTAAGACAGAGAAACAGACAGATAGATAGACAGACAGACAGACAGACGCACGATCATAACATAACACATACATACATACATACATACATACATACATACATACATACATACATACATACATACATACGTACGTACGTACATACATACATACATACATACATACATACGTACGTACGTACATAACAGAGAGAGTTACAATCAGATATGTAAGGCTACAATTATTCTTACTTTATTTTGTCAGCTTCACATTTCTTGACGTTTGCCTTTACTCCCATAAACGCCTTGAGAACAAGGGCTAGTACTACGATGTTAATCTGTGAACATAACAAACACATAATTATTATATATATTGATTGATGGATCCACGCGAAAATGTTGAAATTTCAAATAAATGCTGTACATGCCAATTCAGTAGATAGCTAGTTATGACATTCGAATGATAGAATGATGCAGTGCAGCAGTGTTCCCAAACATGCCAAACGATGGCGCAATTCACTTTACAATACAAAGGTTACCTTAGGTACTCTAATCTAGTTAATGAAGTATGAAGGGCGTGGCCTATTACCAACAACATTACGATATATTGAGTTATGGCATTATTTCTAGCTTTACTTGACGAACTACTATGTCTGATACTAACGTGAACTAACACTACTATATGGCATGGTTTACCCCTCGCTGTCTTTTCACTTACCATAACAACCCCCATTGCGGGACCTATGAAAGCAGCTGGTAGCCCATCCGTCAATGACAACCAACAACTGCAAATAAAGATACACGAAGGAAGGTATTTCTTTCTCATCGTTCAACGCATTTAATGTTCGAGGTACGTATTCTTCGATACGCCGGTACCATGGGCCGTAAACCGGTACCATGGACCCCTTTACGGCACTTTTCAAAATGTACCTTCCAGAGGTTGCAGCAGCATATGCTCTGGCTTGCGAGAATGTACGCTATGATGTGATATAATGTAATTGTATATGGTTACAACAAACTATAAAATCTACACATTTTACATCGTTTCCAGAGAACGAAGATATGGAAGAGGAGAAGGAAAGCCCCTGGGGAAAGAAAGACGAGGCAGAGATAAGAATTTCACGGAGTGACAGCGATGTTGAAGATGATATTATTAACAACCACTACAATAACGACGATACCAATTACAGTGCACGTGGGACTGGTGAGAGATATTAAAGAGAAAAATGAAAATAAATGCAGTAGAAACACTCACTACTCCTCGTTGCCATAGTGATCCCACTTGATGGCTGCTGATATACCAACTATAGGCAAAGGAATACCCCATCCTAGGAAACACATAAAGATGACTTTGTTGCTGTTCAAAAACAACGCCCTTGCCTTGATGTATAAATGTACTCCCTGGACCAGCATCCAGGAAAAAGCAGCCAAGAACAGGTAGTGGAGTAATATAGCTACAAACATACAAATATACTGTAAAGAAAAGACAAGAAGTGTTGGATTCATTGATATGATAATTAATAGTTTGTATTTGGACCAATAGTTTACTTTTGTACAATGGTTTACTAATTGTGTGTTTCATTGAAATTAAAGGGTATCTTCTCAGCCCACCTAAAATAGAGTGAAGTAAAGTTATATTTACCTTGTTTCCGGTGGCGTTTATACCAACGATAAAGGTTAACTGTGCCAGGAGAAGTGATATGATTGTATTTTGGAGAATAAGAGCCCGATCTGATGTCAGTCTGGAAAAGAAACAAAATAAAATACTTAAGAAGTTGGTTTTGCAAGATATGTTAAATCATGGTTGTTCATGGTAATGCGTTATACTTTCTAGCTATTGGATGTTGAATGTGACAATGACACTAAATGGTCAAAGACAGTGGGGAAGATACTGTGCTCATTTAATCATTTGAGTATTCTGTACATTTGAGTTGTCACTGCTTATGCTGGTAATAAACCTGTATAGATACATTCAGAAAAATAACTACCACAAGTTTCAATTGATTGAGGTAATGGGAATACAATTGTACCTGCAATTAACAACTTAAAAACGTAATATACAATAACTTACCTAAAGAACAACAGTGTAACGAACGTAGTAAATAAGCAAATGACAGATATACTCGCACCAGCATACGAGATTATGCTTAGAGCCTGTTTGTGGGCATCGGAAATCTACAGATAAATGATATTAAAGATTAATCAACCGATGCAATCGTTATTACAAGCGAAAATTGGCGTTCCATGTACTCTACACTGTCAGCAGGTTATCCAAGGTCCTTGATAATATTCACCTAACAGTGTCCTGGAATAGTTTGTTATACTGAGGCATCATTTCTATTTGTATGCATTATTGCCAATACTTTGGTATTTACTTTTGGGACTAGCGAGATAATAAACGAACAGATATATGTCATGAAGGTGAATTGTTTACACGTCGTGAAACTAGTAGCAGTAGTTCTGGGTGATAATAGCTCAACCTCAGGTTAGTTTTGATTGTCAAGTGAGAAATGCCAATACACGGTTGAAGAAATCCTGCCACATCGGGAAACAGGAGAATCGTCGATGATGAATAATTATTCACCTCGTACCCTCAGAAGTGTTAAATTACATGGACTGCAAATTTAGTTTCGAAGTCGATTTAGGGAAATTTATATTCTGTCCAGTAATACTACTACGACTTGCTTCACTTACTTCGAATGAAGCTGGTTGCATCAATACAGCAAAACTTGTCAGGTGGTTACATTGACATACAGTCTCACTCTCAGATGATTGCACCACGTTGCACCCTTCACTAGCCCAAGGTCTGCAAGGTGAGAGAGAGAGAGAGAGAGAGAGAGAGAGAGAGAGAGAGAGAGAGAGAGAGAGAGAGAGAGAGAGAGAGAGAGAGAGAGAGAGAGAGAGAGAGAGAGAGAGAAGAATAACTATGAATAATAATATGAAGAATTGGAAATGTAGGCAATGCACACAATATGCAATGTAATATGGTTAGCTAGCTGAGAGCTTTCGACTGCAAACTGTCAGTCTTGTTCACTCTATGATAGATGGTGCTGTTTGTAATGATCACGTACATTTCTATGTTAAAATTCGGAATTATATTTTCACTCACAGCAGTCTTAAAATGTCCATTCAATGACTGATAAAACTCTCTCTCTCTCTCTCTCTCTCTCTCGTTCACCACCCTTGGGTAATTGTCACAAAGACCCATTTACATGTCCACATGAAGAACACAAGTACTCTGACACAGAGGGCGCGTTATATCGTATGCATGAGACTTTGTCCTTATCATGCCTTGAAGGACGAGAAACCAGTACCAAAATGTCAATTTTACATGAGTGATAAATTTGATAAATGATGCACCCAAAATTTATTTGACATTCCACATGTATAGAGGACGCTTTTCTGAGAAACAACGACATCTGTTTACCCATTGTATAGTCCAACTGATGATGACGACACCAAAACTTCTCCATTTATATAAACACATGCCGAGTTATTGACAGCCTGAAATAAGAAAGGCAGTAAGGAAAGCTGAGAAAATTAAAATGTGAGTGGGTTTGACTATTACCTCTTTCGCAATAATACATTTACTTTTGACTCAACAAAAATGAAGAAATGACGTTTGCTGTGCGACAGTTCAGTCATGAATTGTCAGAGGCATTAACATAATTTAGTCTCAATACAGTGAAGTCCGGTCATTTTTATGCTATAAAATACATTTGAAAAGTTTTCACTAACAATTGATTATGTAATTATCCACAAATATGAAAATATTCGTTTCATCAAAATCACAGGTCAACATATGTGCAAATTTTGTGAATCAAATTATAACAATACAATTCATCAACGAACATTCTCCCTATTTAAAGCTCGATTGCAATAACATGCCCTTCTTTTCTTTATGTTTTTAAATGCACTACTCAGTACGTATGTTTTCGTTCAGTAACTGTTCTACGTATATTGATATCGAAGCCAATGAACGACCTTTAATGTAAAACTTAGGTTATGTCATTTGATAATTGTACGTACCACTTTATGCTTGAATGTCATTTCGACTTCTGTTTTGAGTGGCGTTGAAGGTGTGGGATACACACTGCATGATATAATCTTTGAAACTACCCTCTCAGATCTGACGGATTAAAATAGGTAGTGACGTGAGAAGTATATTAAGTACTCTCTTAAAAGAAATTCTGTGGACAACTATCTACACTGTGTAGGTCAGAGAATATATATAATACCAGGAAAAAACATCATGTTTCTAAACGTTCTCTACCACTTGCTACTTCGGTAACATCGCTTCAAATCGTATTTTATTGCACGATTTACAAACAGTAGAGAGTTTGGCATGGCCTCTTTCACTGAAGGACATGGTGTTTACGTACAATATGGATGTTATTATTGACAGAAGACTCTGAGGGGTATAAGAATATACTGTGCATTGAAAACACAAAGTATGTCTACTCCAATACTCAAATAGCATAATATATATACTTCGGCTCGGGCATCATCAATATTACAGTCTTGCCCACCATCCCTCGGGTGGGCAATAAATCGTGATATTGCCCTTGCTATCATGTGTTATTATATAAATATTAAGACATTGTCTGTGAGCGTGTGCATGCACGCCTAATAGTCCATTGATACATGACTAATTCCGGAGAAAATAGCCTCCTCTTTACGATAACATGTTTGATGAATTTGTTTACGGGTATATAGGGATGGTATTGTTGATGGATTACGTCGCAAATAAATCGGGGATTACGACATATGTTGGACATCTAATCACAGTTTTACTGTCTCTCTTTTGATCACACGTTTTACAGTGTATGAATTGTATAAATACGGGATTACGAGTTCCGAATACACCCCTTGCCTATCCTCATAATCATAAATCTGTCTGTGGGGCTGCCTCAGATCCAGATTTACACTACTCACTAGTAACTTTTTATGGCTCTTCAAATATTTTCCATTGTATTATGAATGCAAAAAGAGAACTGAACTTGATACGAGTGGATTTTACTTGATATATGGCCCATATAGACTAATTATTTGAGTATTATTATCGATTCATCTTATCAAAATGGTGTGAATTGTATAGTCTAAGAGGACTTGGTCATAAAAATTTAAGGATAAATATATCATGCGGATATGTTACAAATTTACGAAACTGGCAGTATCAGAGTATATACTTTAAATCTTAGATACGTGAACTTTAATTGGATACAAATATCACATCCAACATTAATCTTACATTGCTTTAAGTCTTGCATTGTCTATAGATTTGAGAGATCTTATAAAAAAGAAGTAGATTAAATACACAAATTCAATTTTCTTGTTATAATTGTATTCGGTGTATTCATAGTTTCTATTTTCATCCTATGCAAATATATAAAGTTCAGTGAGTAGGTAGCACACAAAGTCCTTTCTATGTAGTAGGTCAATCCTAGTAATCAAACAACGTTGAATGAAGATGTGAATAGTATTTGAATTTACATTTGGACTTGAATATAGAGGCTAAGCTAGACAATTTGATGATGTCCCATTTTAATGAATGTCCAGGCCCTTCTTCACCTTGCTTTAAATTCAAATCCAATGTTCACTACTAAACAAAGTAACAAGGCACAAATCCGTCTTGTTAATTTTAGCACCCTCTTCCTGTAACAAATTGATACTCTGAATCGAACCAGTTTATAAACACGTGATATCAAAACAGACCAACCCAGGGTTTTCCATACCTGGCCTGCAACTAGCAAGTACTGAAGGTGGTATTGTCACTTGTCAAAAAATGACGAGAGAACCCTGCAAATTAACTGTATTATGAAGTAGCGACAGAATGGTCTTTGTACGTACATGTACTTGGTGTTTGTAAAATTAAACACAGTGAATATCCGTGTAAAACAGATACAAATAAATCAAAGTTAGTAGAGTAACCATGACCCTTCGCTCTGATGCAAAATTATCCTTACTTATTTTACGATGCTGTAGACTTTACCTTGAGGTTATTGTAGAGTAGTTATCGATTTATATTTATGATAAGATGGAATTGGTAATTTTCTCATGAGACATTTCGTAAGCTGGGTGTTTTATGCAGGTTTCAGTGTTAACGAAATTCTTGCCTGCAGTCACATATTATCTGGTCAATTCGACGCCATTAAAATGTTTACAAGAAACGTAAACCGAGCAAACGACCGTAAAATATGGCGTAGCAGACGTTCCCTTTTTTAATAGCAACAGACGGAATGCTCTTCTCTGGAGAAAAAGATGGTTTATGGTGTGATTACCTAACAACTAAATTCTACTTTGAGTACATACTATTCGAATAACAGTGTGAGATACGTAAACCATTAAATTCTTAGAGGGGGAGGCCAATTATGGAAGTTTCATTTTAAGCTAATAACGCCAACTACTTTTCTTCATACTATAGAAGAATCTACGCAGAACCTACCATTTCAAGCGAATGCCAGAATCAATGGACGAATTTCATTCATTGGACATTAAAGAATAGTTTTGTTATCGATATAGAAAATAAACGTCTTGAATGTATCATGTTAAAGGTCAAATGATAAGATTAAGATAAACAATAGAGCCTGTGGTAGGTCACAAATAGCAGAAAGAGGATAATTTGCCTTGCCACATACTATAATAAAGTTAATTTATGAAGATTAATATATAAATTCACCGTGTTTTAACTGTTATGTTTCTTTATGACCTTTCACCTTTGAGATGCGTCATCCACATACTAGAATAAAGTCAAGTTATGAAGATTAATGTATAAATTTATCGTGCTTTAAATGGTATACATATGTTTCTTTATGACCCTTCGTCTTTGAGATGCGTCACCCAAGATGGCTCCTAGCTCCTCGGATCTCTGATGAGTTTTCATGACAAGGTTCGTATGTGTAATACAATTATTGTATAACTTTCCTATTATTTCATTATTTGGACATGGTTCATTTAAAATATACTTTTGTGCTATTAAAACACAAACCAATGCAAGGGTGAGGACCAAAAATGTTGCTCCTTGTTATATATTTTTGTGAGTCATAAACGTCTATACCCTATGCCAGCCATAATTGTGTCTGATGAACCAGCGCTACATGACACACCATTTGAATTATCAAACAATTCTCTTTTGTTACATCATTGCTGTTTTCTGACGACATAAGGATCACAACTGTCACATTCCTATGAACTATTTTTTTAACTAACTGGGAATCGATATATTTCTAACTGCATATTCATCTAGATTTGTGGTTGTGGAATCTGCTTTAAATTGAAATTCATAAAAGCCATTAGAATACTATGGCAATAGTATTCAAAGCTTTACAGGTAAAGAGTGATGATCTAATCGAAAAGGTGGATTAGATTCAATTCTAAACAACATCGACAGTCACCTAATATTTCAGTCTGCCAGCTCAGAAAAGAAAATTTATATAATCAACTTCAGACATCTAGGCTTACAGATGTTTAGTTTTTGATACATTTTATCAGTTTAAGATCATGAAAAAAACTGACTTGGGCGTATGATACCACTTAAATGTTTCTTGAAGTACTGAAATGTTCATTATCAAGGACAGTATGAACTTCATACCGATATAATGTAGCTTTGTTAAGATCGTTTGAATGAGATACTTTCCGGTTGCAATTCATATATCAAACACCCACAAAGCTCTAATACAAACCTATCAAACGTGAAACGAAATCAGCCTTAGGGATTTGACTTAAGTGTAAATTTGACATATACCACAGGTGTACATATAATTATTTATGATAGACTGAACAAATAGAAGTGGGCTAAGTCTTATATATATATCCCTCCCTTTGTAAACCATGTTAGTTATTTGTTCACGTTCACCATGACAACCAGTAAATGTACTCACTCTTCATCCTGACTTGACAAGGACATTTCCGCTGAATCATAAAAGACACTTGCAATTCCAATTTTCGTCTCCACTCCTGTGTTAAAAGACAAAGTTTAGAATAAGAAAATACATTGACTCCTTGGGGAATGTCTTCATAGTGTGTTTTTGCTGCAAGTACTCGACCAAATTACAAAAGAGAATTCAACACTCTGATCACCGATAAAGGATAAAGCAATTTTGTCAACATGTTGGACTTGTTAGAAGGATGTGTGTATTTAGAAAGATTGTCTATGCTACAAATTGAGCATATTTGAGTGAGATCCAATTATAGGTGCAGCCAACGAAGCTGTTCATGAAAAAAGCTATTCGTACACGATTTTTCAGTGGGCGGGCAATTTCCAAGCTTGGCAAGAGGGAGGGGAAATGGCCCGGTATTTCAGGGGGGCAACATATATTTCAGCTGTAAGATATTGGGAAAGGGGAAGGCAGTGAGCAAAGCGGGCAGTCTTCGATATTTTTTCAGGAAGTTAGTGAACAGATTTTAATATTTTTTTACAATATTCACAGGATGTAAATTAATTGCGGAATACAATAATTAATTTTTGACCACGTGTGTCATCGAAACTGGCGAGGCAGTGCATTGAGATTGCAAGCTAATATGTCAACTGGCAACTGCCAATACGTATATATTAGAAGGAGAACATGTTTAGTTGTGAGTATATCAAATAGCATCCTGATTAGTAAATTTGACAATAGGGCTTCAACGAATAGTGGACCTTATGTCTGGTAGAGGGTAGCGGTAACATATGGACGAAAGTCTGACAACTATCAAACATTAACGTTTAAATGCAATGCATCACGGTTAAATACAAGTCTTAAACTTGAACCTGTTGCTCATAACAACGATTATGCTTGTTGGAAGAGTAATATGTGCGTTCATGTCACAATTGTTACTGTGGCGAAGTTAGTATCAATATGTGTGTTCATGTCACAATTGTAACTATGGCGAAGTTAGTATCAATATGTGTTCATGTCACAATTGATACTATGGCGAAGTTAGTATCAATATGTGAGTTCATGTCACAATTGTTACTATGGCGAAGTTAGTATCAATATGTGAGTTCATGTCACAATTTTTACTATGGCGAAGTTAGTATCAATATGTGTGTTCATGTCACTAAATTCACTAAATCTTTTGGAAGCTTATCATTGACACTAAGTTAGAACACGTTGTCGTATCGTAAAGATGATTACGCGTGCCCGACATGTGATGATATTGTGTTACATTGTCTATCTATATGTTCCATAAGTCCCCAAATGCTTCAAACTAAACTATTATAAATCAACATTAAAAGTGTCACTGTAATCCCAAAATTGACGTTTTGTACGACTGAATGGAAACAATGGCACAGGGTAATTTCAGTAGCAGTGTAAATCAATTCCTTTCAAGAGTTCATGACCTGGAGGTATAATACAAAAAAGGAAATCTTTCAGCCTTGTCAAAGTCCATACTTTTATAAAATTAATGTGTGATCCTTGAATGTTTGATTTGTACCATATATTCATAATTATTATACATTCCATAAATGAAATATGCCGATTCTAATAACATTTGGAAGAGTAATATGTGCGTTCATGTCACAATTGTTACTGTGGCGAAGCTAGTATCAATAAATGTGTGTTCATGTCACAATTGTTACTATGGCGAAGTTAGTATCAATATGTGAGTTCATGTCACAATTGTTACTATGGCAAAGTTAGTATCAATATGTGAGTTCATGTCACAATTGTTACTATGGCGAAGTTAGTATCAATATGTGTGTTCATGTCACAATTGTAACTATGGCGAAGTTAGTATCAATATGTGTTCATGTCACAATTGTTACTATGGCGAAGTTAGTATCGATATGTGAGTTCATGTCACAGTTGTTACTATGGCAAAGTTAGTATCAATATGTGTTCATGTCACAATTGTTACTATGGAAAAAGTTAGTATCAATATGTGTTCATGTCACAATTGTAACTATGGCGAAGTTAGTATCAATATGTGCTCATGCCACGCTTTCGAATTCAGCGCTGATTATCTTCTCATAAATTGCTGTTGCACAAATTTAACGACCTTATCTTTCGATTGCTGAAAATACAAAATGTTTCCTGATTAAGTTGGTTTATGGCCTATACATGCATATCACATTTGTCGAATTAGCGATAATGGTGATATTCACCTGTCTTTATCTATAAGAACTTTATGAGATGAAAATATATTGTTCCGTGTATGGAATGCATTGGTAAGTAATTGAGGATGTTAATGCAAGATTTTGTCCCAATGAATCCTGTTGACCTGGTATGATTCCGTGTGCTTGCCAAGACTAAAGTGTATTGGGTGTATGACAATGAGTGTATTACACGTTGCCAAAAGTGACAATATCCAACAAGCATCAGCGCTGTTTCCAAGATGGTAACTACGTGAAACCCGACATTTTGGCCACTTAAGCGTCACATTTCACTTTGAATACATTATTTCTAGGGCTGCCAGTTTTTACGTCTTGATATATATGGAGAAAAGTGTTACAATATGTTCCCCCACTTCTGACAAAACAAGTGCGCATGCTCTGATGATTGCTCCTAGCCCATAGCAATTACAGCATGACTGCAAATACACACCCAGCAACTACGGAAATAGAAAACCGTACGTTCTCAATGTGTCCGGGGTAATAATTGTAATTTAAGCACTTTGAGCAAATATTGGAAAGCGTTATCATTTATAATATAAAAAACTAGAATTACGCGACCGTACATTATTATTTGACATTTACCAAAAAATTATTTTGTAACTTTAACATACCTACCTGATTCATTCATATCAGCCGGTATTGTGAATGACGTACTCTCTAGATCATCAGTAATTGTCAAACCCGAAAACGTGGATCTATCTGTCACCTTATATTCAGCAACTGTATTGCAACACAAATCAATACAAAATCATCAACAGGGAAATGTACACATTATGTTTTCCTTTGGAATAATGCATAGTATTTTATTCACTAAATCTTTAGGAAGCTTATCAATGACACTAAGTTAGAACACGTAGTCGTATCGTAAAGATGATTACGCGTGCCCGAAATGTGATGATACTGTGTTACATTGTCTATCTATATGTTCCATAAGTCCACAATTGCTTCAAGCTAAACTATTATAAATCAACATTAAAAGTGTCACTGTAATCCCAAAATTGACGCTTTTTACGACTGAATGGAAACAATGGCACAGGGTAATTTCAGTAGCAGTGTAAATCAATTCCTTTCAAGAGTTCATGACCTGGAGGTATAATACAAAAAAGGAAATCTTTCAGCCTTGTCAAAGTCCATACTTTTATAAAATTAATGTGTGATCCTTGAATGTTTGATTTGTACCATATATTCATAATTATTATACATTCCATAAATGGAATATACCGATTCTAATAACATTTGATTGGCTGGGATGAATATATGTGCAATACTGAATCTGAAGTCCTTTTGGGTACATTTATCATCAATCTTCTATAATCAGAATCTTCACTATATGCTCGGCTACAATAATTACATGCAGTCTCCATTTCCATCTATCTGATGAAATGGGCCCATTTTAGTGATTATTTGAAGTCTTGAAAGCTAATAGCACTCACCTATTTCTTGTTCTTCGATTTTCAAGTGTTCTATTTCGTTAGTTATCATATATTGTAGAATATTATCACCGTATTGATCAAAAGCATCCATCATGCCCAGAAGACGTAAGTGTGTTGCCTGGAAAACAAAGAGCAAATCTTTATCACCATTTCCATTCAATGAAATGACATCTATTTCGTACAAGCGCAAATTGATGAAACGTTAAAATAGTAATTAATCAAAGTATTTCAGTATGAAATCCTTTAGAGCTCCTTGAAGGCGCCAAGTACTTGTTTAGAACACTATCTAAGTACGCTATAATCATACAAAACCAGATGGCACAAATTGATAGTGAGTTGAACCTGGTGTGAGATGTGCGAGTGGAAAAAAGACCCCTCAATCTTATTTCCAGATGAAGTGTAGGTTTACTGCAAAAAAAACAGTGAGTTGGGTAACAAGTTTAGTTCAGCAGAGACAAAATCATTGTCTGGGCAACCACAACACTATTTTAGAGTGTATCCAGGCTAGACAAAAATATAAGTACAATACATACTCTATCTATGTTAGAGTTCGAAAACAGAATAAGGATAAGTTTGGGTGGAGCGACTGAGATGTCAACCATTGATTGGGTTAATTTATTGACAGTGTCGAAATTGTCATTTGGGGCCCATACAATAGCTTGGTATGCAATACTGTTGCAAACATACATTGTTAGCAAGTGAGTGTGATCGGGATTGGGCGGAGCCTAAGCCGCTCAACCACTATCAATAAGACGTTTTCTTGGGTGTATTTGCGAGTCTTATTATTACTGCTGCTTAGCAATATCCTTTCTATATTCCCGCATGCATTGCTTAACCCTCATCTGGGTACAATATCAAGACTGACTGATCGACTATCTCTCTGTATGTCTACCTATATGTCTATCAATCTGTCTTTCCGTCCGTCTGTCTGTCTGTCTGTCTGGCTGTCTGTTTGTTTGCCATCGTATGTAGTGTTGTTGAATTTCAATCTATCAAAATCACAAAATAACGCAAGAAATTAAACTTACCTCCGATAATGTTTGCTGACTTTCCTCTTTCAATTTCTCCAGAATTTGAATAAAGTTCTGCAAAGTAAAATGCGAATATTTACACGATATTATGGTTTCTAAGAAATTCTTCTTTTTTGTTTCTTACATTTTATTAGGCCTAATAGGATCGTTACCGTTCATTTCAGTGCACTATACTCAATGTCGAGTTTAATTCACTCTTTACAGAATAGCAAAGAATGATATGTAAACTGGTTCATAGATACCAGTACAGTAACATCAGCGATTGTGTCGTTTTCCTTTCAAATATGATGATATCTAGTTATATGAGTAATTTGCTACTAACCAGCATGACGCTAACCGAAAACGATAGCCACACATCACATTAAGATCTTATTTCATTCCATTCCATCCCTAACCCTGTCAGACTTATATGGTCTAATTACCTACCCGTACAATATTTGTCGCATCATTTTCTGAGATCCCTTCCTGTCCGAGGAGGTTTCTTTCAAGAAAACTTGTAAAAGTGTCATCGATGTTGTATGGTAGGTCAGCGGCACTATTGAGAAGATTATCGGCTACACAAAGCCATTCTTCGCTGAGTTGCATGATACTACAATTTTCTAGTGCCTGTAATATTGCCAAAAATCAAACAGTTAATAAAAAACTAGCAATGTAATTATGTAAAGTGGCACAGTGCAACTGAAAATGGTCCTTCTAGACAAATTCAGTGTACAACATGCCAATTATATACACTAAAACTAATTATCTACAAGTTAATCTGAGTCAACACATCGTGATAGAGGTATCTGAGACGTTGGTGTTTTTCGATTTTATTTGTGTAACCTATATATATGATGTAATTGTGTCATTTATATAACATCTCAGTTATTTGTGTCAAATGTTAGACTAGACATGGCTCAACATTAGTTTGATCCAGGAATAAAAGTTGAAATTTCATTTTGAAACAAGGAAACGTTAGTATGAAACAAAGGAAATCTCCAAAGAACATAAATTTAGAGACTTTCCATTAATTAGATTAGATTAGATTCGATTCGATTAGATTTTTATTTCCTAGATCAAGAACACACTGTCAGATAAAACATGATATGAGGTGTATGCACAACTTAATATGATCCACATATGTTGAATTGAATTATGAGGATAATATCTCACACAGCCTTTAATAACTTGTTTCCAGTGAGGTTCATACAGCGATTCAAGATGGTGACAGTATTGTGAACAACTTGTATTTTAACTTATGATAATTGAGAAATAATTAAAGAACTAAAGGAAAAATTGCGACAACCAAATCTAGAAATATATAAACTTGTTGTTCTCCACAGCCTTTAATTTACTGGATGAAAATGGTTTAAATTTCTTAATTAAAAGACATTTTTTAGACAATGGACTGAGTGATTTATTATCTACGGGAAGGCGTAGAGTAAAAGATTACAAGTTCCTTGACAAATTGTACGAGTATGGTAAACTTTAATATCGTGCCTTTTTCGTGTTTAAGTGATCCGTGCTCTTAGACCATTATCATGATGTAGTGGTCTTGCTTCTTTCACTTAAGACTCACACATTTCGTAATTACTTGAAAGTTTTTTGAAGATAGCATTTTGGCAAATTCACATTCAGTATCCATTAAATGATATATCTTCTTTTCAAAGGCTGTCGACGTATAACACCTTTAACATGCTTATATAATGTTGACTGATTCAATGCTATCATGGCGTATCGTCTAGTGGCTATCTCATCATTTCTCGATGCAATTTTGTAGATTACAGCGAAGCGATAAGATAAAAACATGTCAATCATTTCACCCATTTCATCCATTTGTGAAATTTGAATGATGACTGCCAGAAGTAACAATTTTCTAGAACATGCAATATTCGTTTATTTTAATGAAAAAGGTGTATTATAGAATCAGGAGGGTGCATCGTCGCATCACAAATATCAAAATGTTCCATTAGCTAGAGAAAGCGGGAGTAAAAATGTGTCCAAATAGACTGCAATAATTTTGGTGTCAGATATCATTTACATCACTGAATAGCAGGCTATTAACGTATTTCAAAACACCCTTTGTGATACCTGCTGTATGTTCCATTCATACAACACATGGTGTATAATGAATTCATTTTAATCTAAAGACCCCATAGAATATGATACGTATTTTGAATTTAATAACCACATTTAATCTATCGCCGATATTCGGCTTTGCACACTCAGCGAAGCTTCGAAGGGCAATGTGCAAATAAAACAGACCCTAGAATATTTTCATGTGTATGGTGTTTTAAATATACTGCTAATTTTCGTAGGACAGGTTAGGTAACATTGCACTGCGTAATTGAACGACCCTTGCCTTGTCATCTACATTCCGAATTTTCCGTCTCAATTTAATGATCCTTGAAAGTGCTCTTTCTCCTTTAGTGGTTTTCTGCATTTGATCATTTCTTTTCCCAATTTGTTTTATATGTTCGGTTAACATCTGTATTGGGTTAAGCTGAGTCAAAACCCCAAAATAGAAATCTTCCGCCGTTATAACAACTTAACTATGACTGATTTCATCCAACCCATCAATCGCTACGCCGACTATGTATAAACACATGTACAAATGAAAGATTAATTATACAGAAATCAAACTCCAAGCAACTCAATAAAATTGGAGTTAATCATGATAATAACAGAGAAATACAGAACTTCAGTTGTTTTAGAATGTACCTCAGTTTGATGACAATCTTACGAAAAGTACTTACCGCACTGGTGGATTTTGGTGTGACATTTCCAGATGTACTCATTGATGTTACCGATGGATTTGCAGGAGTAGTCAATGTAGCTGCCCCTTGTGTGTCATAGAGAAAAAGATATGGTCAGACATATTCCCAAATATATGCACTATGGCTGTTGTTATCATTGCACATTAATCTGTATGAATCGATCCATGTTTGCTTTACTCATTGCTACAAGTGTTATCACACGTACGGGCGCGCTCACGGACGCACACACACACGCACGTATACATATACATATACATATAGACGCAATATAATAACATTTCACACTCGTACAATATCATGCACTGCATGCATGCATGCAATTGTTATTTCGGCTATATCCTTTCGTTGATTGTTTTGCATAATTGTCATTTTTTTATTTAAAGTTCGCCAAGATGTGTTTATGATTTGCCGTCTTACAACTGCAAATAAATACGGGTTTCCAATAAATTAGCTGGTTGTACACTGGTTCACATTGATAGATTCTTACTCTACATACACGTACATTGTAAAGGCATACAGTTTGACCTTCAGTGTGACAATTTACGTATTTGACAAAGAATAAACGTAAATATATACCTTCCGTTGTATCAGCAACATATGTGGCTTCAACAGTAACAGGAGATGATGGTGGATTAACTATAACGATGCTGCCGGTACCACATATGAAACCAATGACTTCACTACACACTTTTCGATACCACGTGCATACAGACGCCTTTCTGATGACCACACACATACCATTTTCATTAGTCATATCGAATTGTACGGAATTCCATCCTTCGTCGACATGTTGACTTCCAGATATCCAATTGTAAGTGGGTGGTGTTACAACAGTACGTTGAAGTCCTATATAATAGTCGCCTTCATTTCTATAAATGATAAAGTCAAATCAGAAAATATCATGTAGGCAAGCCACACGGTTTTTCAAAATAATTTTTTACGTAACGTGGCTAAACTGTTTTATCAACCAGCTTTTTAATTACCGGCTTCATTTGTGTACAACAAATAACTGTGTGTACAATAAACAAAGTATTAAAGCTATTCTCCGCTCAGTGCAACTTTTAAATCTGTTTGAAAACGACACTTTCGTCACTTTCTAGATGTTAGGATGGAATGAAAACCTTATTTTCCATAAAGTTGTACATCATTATATGCCTCAATATACAAATGCGATCTTGCCGTTGTTTTTGGAGTGGAACATCCGGGATACGTGCCTGCTGGCAGGTGATGCTTTTACTATCAACGCGATAATATGCCAGATAGAAAAAGTACCTTGTCTTCTTCGCGGTCTTTCTAAGATGCTTTTAAATTTTCACATCAAACAGTCTGGAAATCATAAAAACGTTCACGTTCACGTAATAACAAATATGACATCCTCAATAATTAGCCTTTACGACCAGGACAAGCATTTACATCGGGCCGATTACCGTACATCCTCTTGCGCAAGCACCCATATTAGGGCAACAATATAACGTTATGACTGGACTACATATAAGGCTAATAAACTGAAAGTAACAAAAGTTCAAATTTACTTACAATAGTGAACATATATCGTTGTGCCCCGCGAAATCTAAACTTTGTACGAGAGTCCCACCTAATTCTTGGCATTTTACTTCCGCATCTGAGGAACTCATACCTGGTAAATCGTCTCTTACTGTAATAGAAATATCCACTCGCATTATAGTTTACATTGTCCTTGCTCACATCATATTCCCCTAAATACTAACATCTGACATTATTCAAAACACACAGATTCTAAAAAAATCCTTAAGACCCTTAACGGATGTCGGCGACCCCTGTAGTTAGTCTTATTAGTTGAATCACTGTGCCCAAACTATAGTTATATCAGTTTATGTTCAGTTCCATGTAATGATGTTGATATTGATTTCCTTTGAAGAACGAAATAGTGGAGAAATGAAGATTTATAATATTCTCTCTATAATACGGCTTAAAAAGCAAAAATACAGTAAGTTTGTAGAATACTTTTTGACCTAAACTCTGTAACAGTGAAATATGCAAACGTTTATCATACGTAATATTACACTTCATACATACATACACACACACACACACACACACACACACACACACACACACACACACACACACACACACACACACACACACACACACACACACATACATACATACATACATACATACATATATACATACATACATACATACATACATACATACCTCCTATAGAGATACCGGTACAAACAAAGGTCATGAACTGCAAAAGGAAATGGATATATATATATATATATATATATAATTATATATATATATATATATATATATATATATATATATATATATATATATATATATATATATATATATATATATATTATTATTATTATTATTATTATTCATTTATTTATTCGACAAGATAAAAATATCTGTAATTTGAACTCGCATCCTGAAATTTCTTTAAATAATCGCAAAATTATGAAATGTGACATGATTTCTCATGTGCTTGAAATCTCCGAAATGTGTCAGAAACCTATACTATCCCATTAAAAAAACCTCGTTGTCAGTGGCTTCGAGTATTCAGCTAAACATGACATCAGTATAATAGAAATAAAGACATAGTAATGGCTACAGTTTCGAAATAGATTTTGTCGTCTGCATGGCCACTGGTTGATTTCATTATATTGATCTAATCATAGACAACGGGCCCTTCGACTGTCTATGCTCTAACTGAATTTCAAAATATGTGCCTCACAGACTGGCATTTCAGATACTTAGACCCATAATGAAACGAGAAATACAAGATAAACCTTAATAAGAAATTAAAGTAATTAAATGTGAAATAATACAAATAATTAAATTTACATGGAAAAACAATACAACTTCAAAGAGTTTATGTATCCATATACATACAAGGAAAGAGGTTGTTTTGATATAAAGTAGGGTCTTAATACCATAACGTGTAGAATGTTCTTTAAGTTAGTTAACGTAAGTTGGGGATTTTCGGTTTCCATAACACAGAATGTATAGTTGAAACATTGTAAGGGGTGGATGAAAATAATGAATTCAATTTTACGTTGATAAAAGTCAATGCTTTCACCTCACGACATATTTTGTTCACTGAACTCAGCATTTTATAAATATTCATCACTTCATACAGACTGTCTTACCTGTATGCAATAGAGTACTGCAAAATACACCACAAGATGCGTCTCCATCATTACATTACGCTTCTACTGAAGTCCAACTACCGTGTTCTGATGAATTAATCACGTGACACAGGTTTCCTTTAACAACAAAAAGGATCAATGAAAATTCATATGGATTCCTGATTACAACGAAGGCTTATATTCGTATATCCATTACTTCGTCTATTCTAGATAAGGACAGATCATTATATCGCAAGGATGGACTGATGTTTGTGTTGTTTTTATACCTGATTGCATTTGTTTGTGTTTGGAAGAGTCTATATTTCAGAAATAAGTATTTACATTGTAGTTGAATAAAGATGAACAACAGGGCAAAACACTTGACAGGGTAGTTACAATGATGTTTTAGAGTACCCTATGGCACTAAGTTTGTGGTCTCAATATTGGTAATTATAACAGCACATGTACATGACTGTTATATTAAATGTTATTAGTTTCAAAAATTTCTATATCTTCCATAAGTGCCGAAGAGAATCATCATAACTACGTATGTAAATAGCATTTTTCTCAAAAGGGATTTGTTTAGCATAACACACCATTACAAGATATTTAAATTTATTAGTTTGACGTCACATTATTAGAATATTCGTCAATGATTAGACAAGAAGACATCTGGTTTTATTAGTGTATATATCATTACTTGAGATTGGGTAATAATTTTGTCACATCCAGTTTGTTGTTACACGTATACAATCTATTATAATAGAGCTACAATTTAGAAAACATACATATGGATGATAAACATTTGTATTGTGTTTATGGCGAGTACTGTCAGAGCTTATCAAATATACATGGATATCTACGGGTAAACATGAAAGGCGCGTTTTTTGAGAAGTTTCATTTCAGCTACTGCCACGTCCTGCCTTTATTGATATATTACGTTGGTCAAACTAATATACATTTGTAAAAGAGTTACAAATTACCCAGTGTTCATACCTTGTATGTACAAACCGTGATCGAATACTTTTAAATGACATTTTGAGGTTTTGAATTTTAATACTCAGTCGAGTCCTTGCTTGAAAAAATATGATTAAAATCGAATCGCACGGCAATGTTAAATTTCGCCTTGGTGCTTATAGAGTTATTACTGACAGGAAAACAACCTTTCTGAGTAAATAGCTTCACCCAGAGTTTTATCACAACTCAAACTAGCATAGTTACAGTTACTGTTGCTTGAAAAGTAATTTGAACATGTGTGATTATTGAGGTATTTCAATTTCAAAGTATTACTGGCAAAACATAATCTGCAAGATTATTGCGTTTCCGGATATATTGTTAGTACTGTCATTAAAACACGACAGATAAGTAGTTAAGTCGGTGTGATTATTTTGGCGAGTTTCACGAGCTTTCAGATAAATGGCCTTTTTCATGACCATTTCAAATATTATTATTCTTAATGTTGTAGGTAAATACAGTCAATGATTACCACCAAAATGTTGAATCATCACGAACGTGAGTACATTATCTCCATATAAGATGGAAAGTCTTCTAAGTTCAAATCATTTATTCTATGCCTTCAATACACAACTACTTATTTCAAAGTATGTTACATTTAAAGTGTGTGACAGCATGAACATGAAGACGTTCACATATTTTGGTATCATGACTTGAATATAAATTTGCAATATTTCAGTTAATGAATAAACCACATTTAGTTTTACTGTATTAACCATAAGTATGTTATCCTTAATTAACCACCACTTGTTTTTAGGTAGTAATATTTCATTATCTCTGCCCTAACCTATTCGTGTCAGGTGTAATAATTATAAAGCATTGTGTCGAAAAGGTCTATATACAAAATATATTGTTTATTTATGTTTTAAAACAAACTTATGAAACTTTCAAACAGATAATCTAAACGCACTTTTCTCTTTCCGTGTGTATGTCTTGTTTGCTCAAAACACCATAAACTACCAAGAAAGAAATATATTCCAAGGTGAAAACAATATTAATCGGATTCTCAGAGAATATATATTATGTGAATGACTGATAAACAAAGTTATAAACACATATTTGTTTGATGATGATCTAGTAGCCAGGACTTCTATAGTACTGACACGGTGCAAAGTTATGAGGAAAATTTGATTTTACATCACCCTGGAATATCTAGATACAACGGCTTTATACTTTATCTATTCCCTGTGGAGTATACAGTTTTAGTCACCGTGAGGGCATATGATTAAAGCATTCACAATGTAACCCTATCCTACCAGGTCCAAAATTATACTGCTGGGTTGACTTGGCACAATCGTGTTGAAATCTTGCCCAAGGACTTTAACTATTCTGAAACAAACAGTCGTGGTAAGGCTCCAACAAGTAACCTGCAGACTCAAAACCGCACACTGTAACCATTGAATTATTATGATGCCATAAAAGGCTTACATTGATATGTGTTATGTCGATGTTGTTAACACATCATTTCAGAAACCTCTTGTCGACATTAGGAAGTATTTTATGAAATATATCCACTCCATATCAATAATGAATTAATCAAATTAAATTCAACCAAATGTTGATGGAACACCCAGCATTTAATTAAATTGCATATTAATACGAACTCACAATGCTGTCATTTTTAATTTAATCAATGCTTTTGGGAATTGGATGGGACATCATTGCAAGTCATGAAGAATATGAAATGAGGCGTTATGGCATTTGCATGTACATGTACTAGCGTCAGTATTTTGTTACATTGTTGTAGAGACAGATTAAAAATTAATTATTATAAGTCTCTAGAACTAAGTAAAACTTCCAACGTTGATAGTTATATAAATTGATTTATTTGTCATATGAATCGTATATACGGCAGCTATATCCTCCACTACACAAATATACAGACAAATAGCAACTAAGAATAACGCCGTCAGTACTGTACAGTATAATATTTATTTAGCCTTGTGTTGTCAATAAATCCCCGTTCATATGTCCACGTAGGTTGGTTTAGTTCCGATCGTATGACTGAATGGCTGGTGTTTTAAAAACTCGATTAAGAAAGACATTCGTCAATAGACTGGGTACTTTACTGATATCGATATGAGAGAGAGAGAGAGAGAGAGAGAGAGAGAGAGAGAGAGAGAGAGAGAGAGAGAGAGAGAGAGAGAGAGAGAGAGAGAGGCAGACAGACAGACAGACAGACAGACAGACAGACAGACAGACAGATACAGAGAGACAGACAGAGAGAGGGGGAGGGAGGGAGGGAGAGAGAGAGAGCGAGAGGGAGGGAGGGAGATAGACAGACAGAGAGAGAGACAGAGACACTGACAGCGACAGAGACAGACAGGGAGACAGAGAGGCAGAGAGACAGACAGACATACATACATACAGACACACATACATACATACATACATACATACATACATACATACATACATACATACATACATACATACAGACAGACAGACAGACAGACAGACAGTATCTCTGTCTGTGTCTGTGTCTGTATCTGAGGCTGTGTCTGTATCTGTGCCTGTGGCTGTGTCAGTGTCTGAGGCTGTGTCTGTGTCTGTGTCTGTGTCTGTGTCTGTGTTTGTGCCTGTGCCTGTGTCTGTGCCTGTTCCTGTGCCTGTGCCTGTGTCAGTGTCTGTGTATGTATCTGAGGCTGTATCAGTGTCTGTTTCTGTATCTGAGGCTGTGTCTGTGTTTGTGTATGTGTATGTGTCTGTGTCTGTGTCTGGGTCTGTGTCTGTGTTTGTGTATGTGTAGGTGTAGGTGTATGTGTCTGTGTCTGTGTCTGTATCTGAGGCTGTATCTGTGTCTGTGTCTGTCTGTCTGTCTGTGTCTGTGTCTATGTGTGTGTCTGTCTGTGTATGTGTCTGTGTCTGTGTCTGTGTCTGTGTTTGTGCCTGTGCCTGTGCCTGTGCCTGTGCCTGTACGTAACGCTGATCGGCGTCTACAGACTGGTAAAAGTATTTACGATCCATTCGTCATACATAAGATTGTCAGGTAGGTGTTTTGTCTCAAAGTAAAGCTAACCTTTATGGATGTCTCCTGCTAATCTTTTTATGAGTATCTCAAAATGACATGTTGTTTAGTTCATATACATGTATATATTATTTAGTTCACAAAGGGCGACCTGTACCGTACGCCATAACATTATTCAAATGTTAACGATAATTGAGTCACGGGATATGAACACGGTTATGAAAGAGTTCGTTAGGGACGTCGTCGAGTAATAAACGAAATAAGTGTGAGTATAGGTAGTGGATAATAACTATATATTAGCCAACAAATTGGAAATATGTAGATGTAGTGTGAGTGAACCAACACGTTTATTGTTACACTACTAGAAAGTGGCCAATACAAAATTATGAATCACGTTTACGACACGAATTGGATTTTAACGTACTATTGAATGACATCTCGAAACTTAAGGCCTCTGTTGTTGTAGAAATTCTTCATTTTCCCTTGTTCTCTTTATCATTCTTTGTCTGTTTCCGTTTTCTCTATTTTTGCTCTTTTGTTGGATACCATACATTTTACTCATTTTTTTCTTTTCGTTTTTTTTGTGTTTTGTGATTACTGAGTGCTTAAAGGTTGATATACATGTTCTCTCCATTTACATTTCAGATTTCCATCGACAGAAAACAGTAAAAAAAATACAGACATTCATAAATGCTTATCAGGGAGTCCGCTTCTTTAGGAAAGGAAACAAATTGTTGATTTTCCTTGGAAATAATTTTTTCACACTGATAATATTTTCCTCCTATTTATTTCATTTATTTCTTAACCTAATACTTCTTTCTTATCTGTCAGGACTGTGTTTCATTTTATCTTGGGTCTGTTATGTCTGAGAATCCAAATCTGAAATGCGTGTCTATGCATATTTTACCTAAAGTAAGACTTAGTTACAACAAGTGGCAAGACATCTGCACCATTTCGTATAATGACACATCATGTCATGTAGTGTAACGTGTCGTGATAGCCAAACGTTTTCTTGGCATTTGAAGAAAACCCAAGTGGGGATTATTCTGAAGCTGGAAAGGCAAAACGAAAGGTGACGTGGCTGAAAAGTTCTTACGTGAACTAACACGAGTGATAAACTTTTAAAACAGTATTCGCACTATGTAATCTAACAATACGTGATTCTAAATATCAATTATGGATAATTTCTCGTCAACTTACAATGCTAAAAGACAAAATAGGTAACGTCTCCACAACGAAAAACCTAAGATAATGACATCCAAAAAGATAACTGCGAAATTAATGTATCCCTGCACAAACTAGACTAACGTATAGCTTTTGCTCTGTTAACAAAATTCTCCGATCGACCAGAAATGCATTTCTTTAAACTTGTTCGCCGAGATCTGTATTCGCTACTCCATAAAAGGGCTGAAGAAGTACAAGCTTTTAAGCATATACATCTGATAATTACCAACTCTATATTACATGTACCACAGTACAACGTATCAAAAAACATTATTCAAAAGAAAAGACGTTGTTTTAATCACAGCTATCTTCTTTGAAATATATATCTTCTTTTTTTCCCTTTCTCCTATAGAAAGAGAACGCCTGATACTCGTTAGATTCGACCACAACTTACCATGGTAACATACAGTACATGTACGCAATTCTATTGTCGAAGTAAATTACTTCGAAAATCGTGCTGAGACATTAATATCTTAATATCCTTTGATGTAGATAATACTGTAATACAATTTCAGTTCTTTATTCAATTCTAAGCTGTCTTGTCTATATATGCTTACTCCAAGTCTACGCAGATTTCCCATTGGGCAGATTTGTCCTACGCTTTGATAACTCGTGTATTTATATATGTTATTTTCAGTGGTATTACACCTTTCGATGCTGCAAACTGAAAAGACTGCTTGCATCATGTAATTTTCAATGGTATTACCCCTTTCGATGCTGCAAGCTGAAAAGACTGCTTGCACCATGTAATTTTCAGTGGACTGCTTGCATCATATATTTCTCAGTGGTATTACCCCTTTCGATGCTGCATCTTTTAAATTTCAGTGGCATTACCCCTTTCGATGCTGCATCATATAAATTTCAGTGGCATTAACCTTTTTCGATGCTGCATCATGTGATTTTCAGTGGCATTACCCCTTTCGATGCTGCATCATATAATTTTCAGTGGTATTACCCCTTTCGATGCTGCATCATGTGATTTTCAGTTGCATTACCCCTTTCGATGCTGCATCATGTAATTTTCAGTGGCATTACTCCTTTCGATACGGCATCATGTAAGTTTCAGTTGCATTACCCCTTTCGATGCTTACATCATAAGAACATTTTCTCGTCGCATTTCCCTCGTGCTTTAAAGTGATATGAGCTGATGTTACCTATTTTTTCAAACGGCTGAAAATACTTTCATAAAATCTCAATAGTATAATTTGAACATCGGTGCATGCTTTCGATGACTTTAAAGATCACCTCCTGGTGTGGTTGAAGACATGATAGGTTTTTTCCATGGCATTCTAGTTTACGTATGGTTAATTTCATCATCGGATGTATTTTGCCTCAATACTTGGCTTGTGTTCTGCCAATAGCAAGTGATGGCTATATGTTTTAGTATGCAGACTACTTCAAGTCCATCTCCCATAAAAAGACTAAATCCCTACTTTGTCCCGGCTCCGAGCGGCTATTAAAGTTATTACCGGTTTGATATTTTAGGAAATGGTGCCAGCGATGAGTCTTTGAAATACAATATTGACAACACTCACTCGTTACACATGTTGTGATTATTAATGTTTTCGTTTTCGTTTCATTCAAATCGCAACTCTCACAAAATACTTTTCTAAAAAGGTCAATTTCTATATTCACTAATTGCTTAAAGTTAATTTAAAAAATTGTAAACTTTACCTTCGAGTTGAATGCGATGAATCCCAAGTTACACAGTATATGGATGATCATTCGAATACTGTATTTACTTAGCTATACAGGTTGTTGTTCATTTGAGAAACATCGCTTTGACACGTGACTTCAACGAGAGTCTCTGGTTGGATCGACGTGCATCCCTGTCGGTTTTGAATGACAAATGAACATATTTAGTCAGTGCATAAAAACTGTCCACGAAATGCACACCCGCTTCTCTGCATATATGTTTTACTAATGTAAGTTGTCATTGGAATCGAAATAGGGAACTAATGGCCTTGGATCAAAGGATGACATTTAATACACCCATTCCTTTACTCTATGCTACTATATACAGGTCGTTTTCACCTTTTTGGTTTATTTCTATTCCATCATGCCAAACCACGTTTTTCCTTCCGTATTTGTTGAGCCGTCATCAATGGATACAAAAGATGAGATGTCAAATATATGGGGGATGTGGGAAAATAATGCCTTGAATGGTAATGAAGAGACTCGAAGCTGCTTTAATATTCAAACAGTTCATTTCAACCAATATAATTAGACACCTCTCATTACAAGATGCAGCTTTAAGTAAATGAATGTTATGCTGCTGCACTAACTGCAACTGGAACGGGGTTTTTTTCAAAAATGTTTTGTTAGGTACAATGACGTACTCGTAATATTGTGCACCGTAAACAGTATTACATCACTTGTGGCTAAACGTATTTTTCGTATCTGTATACACAAGATCAAATCAAATTGATTTTTGGGTGTTGGGACCGCAAGTATTAGTATATTTCTAGTTCATAGTGGGACTGTCCTATATCGATGGCAAGCTATTTATATCAGAACGTCAACATTTATCATAGAATTGAATGTGTTTTATTTATGGGGTAAATTGCACTTACAACAATGCCTTTACTACGTGTTGTAGTCTGAGAGAGTACTCCATCTTTCAACTGTTCACAAGTAAAGATTA
>NC_135564.1:2882860-2960360 GCF_964340395.1 Glandiceps talaboti | reverse complement strand
CGGATAATGGCGTTTTATTTCTTGAGAATACAAGAAATTGTATAACAAAAATGAATCTGCACTTACTTACTTGTAAGACATAAAAAAACGTACATTAAATTTTATTTACATCGAATGCGTGGAGTGATATTGTTGTAATGGGAATAGGGGTAATAATTTTTCTATGAGAATATGACATAAGTCAATAAAATTGTCCACTTTTCAGGAATGGGTTAGCTCGTGTTCTTTATCTTCCTTAGGGGATACTGAACATAGTATAAACTTGTATATTGATCATAGTGACAATCCTAAATCTGTCTTTTTCTAATATAAGTCTTGACACCTTATCAAATCCACTGTGTTTACCGATTACAGACGAGCATTTACTTTAGGCTTAGCATGGTCACAAACGGTGATACTCAACTCGTTGTTCTTTGTTTGTAGACTACGAAGCCGACAATCTGTACGATCCCAACCAGATCACACACCAGGCACTGGTTGTTTTACGCAAACATATTTTTTTTTCGCAGTCGCGCGAGATTCACTGTCACATGCACACTTCGTCATATATCTAATGTGGTGTGTTATAATTCTGTAGATATCGAAAGACTATAATCATGATAGTGTTTTTCATGAGGTACATAGTAACTGGTCGTAGTAGGCGCTATTTACAGCTCGTCACAATGTACACTTTCGCATTGATATAATTGTATATGCCCATGCTGACATTCCAGTTACTCCAGTCGTTAGTCAGTGGTAGAGATACGTATTTCATTTCGCTGCTGCAGTTGGTGCTCATGATGGCCTTGATGGTGGTGGTGGTGGTGGTGGTGGTGGTGGTGGTGGTGGTGGTGGGTGGGTGGGGTGGTTGTGACGTTGATTTATTATAATTGATGTATCTACAGTTGTCATTCGCCATTTATTTGAATTAGATATCATGTAAAAGTTGAAAAGTGATATAAATAAATATGTAAATACTAGTGAGGGATGCAATATTGTCAAATATGAAACGAAAGTTGTTTTTAATGAAAATATTTTGAATGTTGAGTCGGCTGCGGCTAACGGGGAAACATTTTGTATTTTTGTATCGTTATGTGTAGCATGCACTGTCGACCTAACGGTATTTTGTCTTGACAGGGATAGTTATACAAGTTGTGCAACTTCTATATATACATGCTTTCATATTGGATCTTGTCATTTATTTGGCTACCTTGTGATGGCGCTATTCTCAGTATATCGTGCAATTGCTAGTTTCGCTGCCAGACTTTGTGACTTGCGTCTTTCTAATAAGGTGCACCAGGGAGGTAAAAGGGGAGAAGGCTTCTTCCCTTTGGGTGTACGAAGTGCGCTCCGAACGGCGTGACTTTGTCGCTCACCTGTTGCGACTTCGCCACTCCGATTTGGGACGCGCTTCTACGCCATGATCAATTAAAAAGACGTAAGTCACGAAGTCTGGCAATAAGACTATATGTAACTGTGTGTGTAGCCAGTCTGAACGTAGAAGTTATTGTATCCTTTGAATGGTTAAATCATGGAAGTATCACAAATAAAGTGTACTAATGTATTAAGATTTTGAACAATTTCTGAACACGAAGAAATTTCGAACATGACACGTTACATCGTGCATAGCATACACAGACAACTTAAAAGGCCCTTTTGAGGGCCATCACATCCTCCAACAAGAGAACTACCTAAAGCCTTATTTAATATTCTTGTTGTTTCGCTTAGATTGCACTACTTTTACGTCAAAATCCACGTGTTTTGCATGTATGTGATTTTGTGTTAGGTTTGTGTAACGATTAATGCATTCGAACACAAACGTCTTGCTGTTGATTTTTTCGTTCCTTGTTTGAATAAAATATATTTTTTGACACGTGTGTCTTCTGATGTGACCTGAGTGAGTGTTTGCGAAACAGTGATGTGGTCGCGTATAGCGTTAGGAATGAAATAAAGCAAATACAAATATAATTGAATTTGATGAGACCAAAATAAAATCTCCCTAGGGAATGGTGCCAGTGCAGTATATCACGAAATTTGTTAAGCTAAGTAAGCATCACGTATGTAGTATTTGGTTTGCTCATCTTCCAGTGTCAAAGAATAGCCTGCCGAGATATCTGTCCGTTTACGTGTAAGGTACATCAAAGGAGAAAGACGAGTCAATACTACGCCCTCTACGGTTCAATATTAATTCCTTGTTGATAATGGACTATCAAAATTTCAACGTTACCTACAAAATATTTGATAACCATCTGAATGGTATGTTCCAATGTCAGTAAAATCTACGTAAAAAGTCTCACATATTATTAATTATCACCAACAGTTAACAGATTTCCATTTCCATTCAGCAATATCTCTGCGACTTTGAAAATGAAGGTGACATTTAAAGAGCTTTTGACAATAGTATTAATTTACGCGATCAATTTTGAGTAACATCATTGAGAATTCAACTTGTTTTGGCCATGTTCCATAAATCCCCATATCAAATTCCCGATTGATATATATCATTAGAACGTTATATTATCCTGCTTAGCAATATAGCACACAAAGTAATAATGCAAACAACGACATTCTATAGCTCTGTCCATTATCGGTTGATTTTCTTTGACTTTCTCCCTGAACGTTAAATGTAGTATTAAATCCCATGATATTTAGTCTCCTGTTGTTCATTTTAATTGTGTGCTGTATATGTACATACTGTACATGTAATTCATTTGTATTTGGATAAAATAAACTGGCGCTATCGGGGTTTTTACAACTATCGTACGTTGGGTGTACATAATCTGCATGTTATTATGAAACTATTGTCAGTGATAGCTAATGGTGTTTGTTGCATTTGTGTGTTAAAACATTGAAACAGATTTGTGTGGTAAAAATATCGTATTTGACAATGGCGATATTACAACGTTGTACAGCTTGGAATGGAAAGAGAGAGAAAAGAGATTAAGACAGAGAGATGGACACGCGTACAGACGGACAAGCGTACAGACGGACGGACGGACGGACGGACGGACGGAAGGATGGAAATAGTGAAAGAGAGGGAGTAGAGTGGAGAGGGGTGCCCGGGTAGGGATGGTGGTAACTTCGAGATCAATAAACAATGTAGTATAAAAAAACTAAATTCATTTAGTCAGACCCGCCCCCTTCTAAATAAATTGGCCAAAATTGAAAATTGATTCAAACAGCACAATCAAATCAGTATGTAGTGCTATGTAGTGCTATGAATAAAGCCAGTATGTAGTGAGTTAAAATAGCTCTTACTTTATTTTAGTGCCATGCATTTTATAACGGACATTCTTACATTTCTCAATTCGACAGTTTTTTTAAAATATTTGCATTTTGGAGTAAAAAAAACAGATTAAAAATAAACTCGCTTTTGTAGGAGGGAGACCGTGTAGAATATCAATAGACATTGTACATGTTAATCAGAGGTCGATATTATCCATAAGCAGTATACAGAAACAGCTTGAAAAACGAGGTCGTCGTTGAGGACGCTAATCTTTGAGTGCGGACCTAAGAATCCCCTTGATTTCATTTATCGTATATACAGCCACAAAAATACATTTACCCATAGGTGATGTAATACTGTTAACGTTTTACGATATTACAAGTAATCAGTTATTGTACTCAATAAAATATTTCCAAAAACACCTTTCGGTTTCAGCTTGTGCAGCTTTAAGACCTATTCCGGCTACTCACTGCGCATGTCTCTTAGCATATTAAACAGAAATATTCCATTAAAAACGGCCTTTAGAACTGTGTACAGTACATAATGCATGATTTTTTTTAAATGTTATACTGATTACGTAATGTTTAATGAAATCATCGTAAATATCATAAAATTGTACTACAGTAAGAAATCATCATAAAATACCTTGTAGGAAAATATGATATATTGAACAAATTATGAAAAACGTTGGACAACCAAAACGGAAAATGTTCACTTGGAATTTATCTTCGCTGTTTGCGTCAGTGTTATTATCCGCTGAAATACATGTAAAATCATCATAGAAATATTTTTATTCATACCTATAATGCAAATAATTCCTAAATTAGTGAAAATTGGGCCAAGGTAAATTGTAGTCAATTTCTCTTTTCAGTGAAAATCTAATTTCTCCAGTCATTGTATATCTAACATTGAGGGAAACCATAAGTAATAACGCTCAGTCGATTAGTACATGTAGCTGTCATAATCCATTCCATTAATTCTTTCCTCTTTATATACAAAATTACATGTATTTGCTTTTGAACATTCATCCAAATCTAGTCATGTCCACGATATTTGTCAGCGCAAGACGATAACTAGTTTGCTATGGTTTCAGCAGATTTATTTATCAACTGATTACATATAGACATACTTGATTTTCTTTATGTAAATGAGTACTTGACTAGGCTAACGTTGGATACACGGTTGGGTGCTCAATCTACGTGACAGACGTTATTTGTACAACTTTGATATAGCTTGTTCATTAAAAACCCCTTAGGCTAGTCATTTATGATTCCATAAACAGTCGCAATGTGCGCATGATTATGGTATGATATCCACTCTGATAGGTTGGTAAACAATAGAGAAATACTCCTGTTGTCTGTATTAGTAATTATGATAATAACGAGTAGTTTTTTTCCGTTTTCAGGCATTTGGAACTTTATAACGGTTTCTCATGGCTCGATTCAATTCGTAACAGTTGTTAGGATTCTGATGTTTTATTGCCATAGGAACACCAATGACGGCATGGCCTGATAATCACAACATTAGAAGTTTCCGTCCTGATTCTTCTAAAGTAGGCATCATTATATGAAACGTGACGAGAAAACTCAAACTGAAAGTAATTCCGTTCCTTACAAATGACTCATTAATATTATCTGTTTGTGCCGTTCACCATGAGAGAAATTCATCGCTTCATGAATAAACGGAAGAGTCGGTCTTTTGCCATGGCAAGTTGGTGGTAATGGTGAGTCGTGACGTAAATTATCGTAATAGTTAAGATTGGCAACATTTTCGTTTTCAGTGCGCCGACAGTTATTTACATATTTTGCGAGTAAAATGGTGTTCAGTAATGGATCTCTTGAGATTAGTTGTGTTAATAAAAGGACATTAGCTTTAAGAGGTATTCAACCTCCTTCCACGTGTGTCAGCAGGCAATGAAGTGTTTGTGCTCATTCCCTGACATCCCAGTAAGGAAATTGTATGTCTCCACCGCTGTACATTTATTCATATAGTTAATGTCAATAGTGCTACTGCACCACTTTCTTCATGTTTTATATATTAATATAGCTACGCCTAACAACTGACATAATTGCTTCGTTCCGTCGTCAATTTCAGATGAAAGATCTGTTGCCTGTTTATTGGTCGTCAGAGTATCAAGAGAGAAGGAGGAAACAGTCTTAGCTGATCAGAATTCAAATTTCGATGATATTTTTGTATACTATGGTGAAGACAAGTTCGGTTGGTAGATAATTGTACACTTCATGCAGTCACAAAACACTTCAACTCATAAGAGTTATTACCACGGCACTACATGTATATTTTTGTTTGTATAAATCCAGTGAACGCGAACTGAAACATTCCTCGCTTAGTTTAATGGTAGGTTGTCATGGTAACCTATTCTAAACTGATAGTTTTCGATATATTTGTAACTACTAAGGGGTATAATTCCCTTACATCTGATCTACTGTGATATGACACTACCTTTGTTTATTTTACGAATAACATGAAGATAGCAAGAAACGCAAAGGGGATTGTTGTACTTTTTCTGCTATGGATGTACATGATAGTCTCTTCAAAGGTAAGACTACCTAAGTGTTTACTACTTTGTCTTGGCTCTAGTTTATACAACTTACTTGGCTGTATTTTATTGATGTCTATTTTTGCAGAAACAAGTAAAGTTTAAATGACTAACATGCGTTCACGCTCGCTCTCCTCCTCTCTCTCTCTCTCTCTCTCTCTCTCTCTCTCTCTCTCTCTCTCTTTCTCTCTCTCTCTCTCCCTTTCTGTCCCCCTCTCTCTACATCTCTCTCCATGCAACCTTCTACTCTTTAATTATTCCGTTCAATGTCTCACTCCTTCTTATAATTTACATATGTCTTTTTCCCAAATTGAATTTAGCTCTGTTTCAATCGCTTCTACTGTCTTCTACTAATCTCCAGATTTTGCCATCCTTTCCAAATGACGACACATCGACTGCCAACCAGCAGAACCAAACCAATCCACCTTCGAATGGCTGCTTCAACTTTTCGAGGCGCTCGTTTGATTTATGTCAATGTCTGTTCGTGTCCGAAGCCTGTGAGACAAAGACTGGTATACAAGTCATTGAAGAGTGTTTGAAATCACACGCTCGTCTCACGGAAATTCATCACAACCGTGATTTCACTACCCTGTGTTCAAAACTGTACGTTAAGTGACGTTTTATGTTATTATCATTTTATTTGCACAAAGGGTTTGCTGACATTATTCCGGCTCCTAGTATCACGAGTTTCCTTTTATTCGCATGGTTGGTAGCAGAGTTTATTATGCCATTTTTTTATGAACTGCTTATAGTAGCATTACCCTCAAACTGCTTTATCAGCAAGTTATATATACTGATTCAGTATGTTGCGGTAAGTATCAATATTGGATGTCTGTCATGCTTGCTTTTATTACGAACCCTATTGTATTAGATTATTTGGCTTTATACACCCTGGTTACTATGGCAACAGTCAGTAGTCGACAGGTTTTCCTTCATACACTTTTAAGACTAACAACGTACACAATCTAGAGACTGTAATCATCACAACTGACTTATTCCATTGTTAAAATCTATTCAGCCATGTATCAGATTCGACTAATTAAATTGTTTACCCAAAGGTCAGCAAGATCCATTAAAGTGAACGTAATTGGAATACATCTCTTCAGGCTTTTCTTAGACTTAATAAATGTCCAGAATGCCATTATGGATATCAAATGTATACATATTATAACAGTAGAAGTGTTTTCAATATCTTTCAGCTGTCATTTAGAAGCAATGAAATCTCTACATAGATATCTTACAGACATCAGCTTTATTTGTAGACATTTACTGTGTAGAAAGAATCTAAATAGCGACAAATCGACTTTGTTTAAAAGGGGTTACTTCCCAGGGTTCATATTAAGATTTCACGCTTAACATTCAGTTTTTATACAGCATATCTTTCAATTGCTAAAATCATGATTTCTTACAATATATAACCTGTGACGTTAGTAGTTAGGTAGGTGGGTAGGTAGATAGGTAGATAGGTAGGTAGGTATTGTATGTATGTATGTATGTATGTATGTATGTATGTATGTATGTATGTATGTATGTATTTATGTACATGTATGTATGTATGTATGTATGTATGTATGTATGTATGTATGTATGTATGTACATGTATGTATGTATGTATGTATGTATGTATGTATGTATGTGTGTATGTATGTATGTATGTATGTATGTATGTATGTATGTATGTATGTATGTATGTGCATATGTATTTAAAAATACAAACTAATGCAAGGAAGTAGTAACAATACAATTTAAAAACCATACTTAAAATTTCCTCTAAGTGGAGGCCACTCTCCAAAAGGGTTTTCTACCTTTTTAAAAAAATTTAAAAAAATAAGGATTCGGAAATGTAAGTTTCGTAGTTGTCCATTGAATTGGTTATAGTCCATTTTTTCAGAGGAATGAATAAGACTAATTGATACTATTTTACAATGGCTTCCATATTCAGTCTTGATAAATGGGAATGTATGTATGTACGTATGTATGGGTGGGTGGATGGATAGATGGATGCATGTATGTATGTATGTATGTATGTATGTATGTATGTATGTATGTATGTACGTATGTATGTATGTATGTATGTATGTATGTATGTATGTATGTATGTATGTATGTACGTATGTATGGATGTATGTATGTATGCGTCGATGTATGTATGGGTGGGTGGATGGATAGATGGATGCATGTATGTATGTATGTATGTATGTATGTATGTATGTATGTATGTACGTATGTATGTATGTATGTATGTATGTATGTATGTATGTATGTATGTATGTATGTACGTATGTATGGATGTATGTATGTATGCGTCGATGTATGTATGGGTGGGTGGATGGATAGATGGATGCATGTATGTATGTATGTATGGACAGATGGACCGATGGATGGAGATATAGATGATCATGGATGGATGATGTCTTTGTGTGTGCCTATTTTTGGTTGCCGTCTGTTTTTTCGTTTGTTTGTTTGTTTGTTTGTTTGTTTGTTTGTTTGCTTGCTTGTTATCAAGTCATTGTTACTCTGTCTAAAGCTCACTATCGTGTTCTGTCGCATGGTGTAGAAGTATGCGAATAGATACAGTCCCATCACACCCCTGGTTATTGTCATTCTACTCAACAGAGATCATCCTACTGATGGAGATCATGACGAAGAGTCTTACTATGTCACAAAGGCAAAACACTTCACAAACGATACTCTCACCATGCAAGGTGGTATAGTGATGTCTAAAACCCCACCATCGATCTCAAATGGAGATTGTACTACCATCACAAAATACATTGACGGGTCTTGCTCGCTGCAGCGAACCAATTGTACGGAGACTAGAAGATATGTATGCCAAACAAGACGTGTGGAAATTAAAACTGCGTTTATGAATATAGGTAATTATAAATAGTTATTCTTTCATTTAAACTATACGCCTGGAAGGTTTGTTTTTATTATATTTTGTATTTTGATGAAGAAGAATTTATGAATAATGTTATAATTTCAAGTTTTACTGCTACAAACCTAATATGGTACTTTGTTCTCTTTGTTTGTCATTATATTTCAATTCGTCAGTTCATTTTCAATAAATTCTAACGCTAACGCTTACCCTAACCCTCGTAAATTCCATTTCTTTTGTCAGCTTCTGCTATGATTAGTTTTGTTTCGTTTTATTTGGTATTTTTTCAGGGGTGGGTATGTTCTAACACTCGCTTTTATGTATGTCTGTCTGTATGTATGTATGTATGTATGTATGTATGTATGTATGTATGTATGTATGTATGTATGTATATTCTAACACTTGCTTTTACTTCTTCTCTCTTTAAATTTCTCTCAAAGAGTCGTTTGGTGGTTGTAGTCCCATGGATGTCATTGCTGAGGTTACTTGTGGCTTCCGAAAGATACAATCCAATAACATAACTGATGTCCAGAACGAATTCTTCTTGCTTCTCAGAAATGATCGTTTTGCAAGTAAACAAGTGTCCACAGATGAGGGCAATAACCTCATAAAGGTATTTATGGAGCTGATTATTTGTGTGTATGTTGGGTCTTTGTCTTAAATCGCTGTACGATATAAAGTCTAAAAATCAGTAAGTGACTCAGAGAGAAACGTTCAAGTTGTTTCCTTCAAAAAATGGAAATTCATCTTTGTTGGTAAACCATTGTACCAAGGTAAACATCAAGTAGGCATTGCTGGCATTTTCACTACTGAATGAACAACAAGCAGATAGAATTAAACTTCTTAAAATAAAATTGCAGCACTATAATCGCAAAAAAGAACAGAAAAGATGTTTTTTAATGATATTTCCAGCACCATGTCCTAAGTATCAAACAAACAAACGTTTACTTTGAATACAGTATACTAACATAATATTTGTAAATCATGGCCACTGCTACTGTACCGTCTTTGAGTATTAATTTATCACAAACTAATCACACCTTCGACTTCAGACATCCATTCAGGTCCTCGAACAAATGCTGCAAACTGAAGAAGAAAGCGATGGCCCTACAAAGGTAAGCTCTCTGCCTCGGTGTTGTACCATGGGATAATGAATGAGATACCAGCCAGTAGTATACGATTGATGGATCAATGGTTATTACACATAGATATTGAAACATTTTAATGTTTTCTCTTTTCATTCCTGAATAAGATATACTGATATTTGACAGGGTGGCAATGTGATTCAGGAGTCGTGATAGCTTGTTAGGAGAAGATACAATAAGATATAAGTGTTACTATATTGGAGACATACACACATCCACACATACACACATCCACACATACAGACATCCACACATACTTACATCCATACACACATACATACATACATACATACATACATACATACATACATACATACATACATACATACATACATACATATACACATACATACATACATACATACATACACACATACATACATACATACATATATATACACATACATACATACATACATACAGACAGACAGACAGACAGACAGACAGACAGACAGACAGACAGACAGACAGACAGACAGACAGACAGACAGACAGACAGACGGACGGACGGACGGACGGACGGACGGACGGACAGACAGACAGGCAGGCAGGTAGGCATACATACATACATACATACATACATACATACATACATACATACATACATACATACATACATACATACATACATTTCTAGATCATACAAAACCTCCTCACGAATCGAGTGGAATTCATCGTGTTATTAAGCGATATGTATGACATACAAGCAATTTGATGAAATGAGAGATTGCTGTTATTACTTTCCTACTCAGCTACGTAAACATCAACCAATTCTCATCATATCAATTTCAGAGATACAGTCGACGGAAAATGAAACTAGTCACTGAATTTGATGATTTCAGTACGGATGTTATTGGATTCTTAAAAGAGAATGGTCAAAGAAGATTGAAAATAGAAGAACAGAATATAGGTCTGTGTTATGTTTAATTAAATTTTTAGGGCTGACTAAACCAAAGCATTGGTTTCATCAAATTCTTAAATTTTATGTTAAATTTTATGTTGATCGTGATAAAGGGATTGTAATTCAACTTCAAACTGATGAATAAGTCCATCCAAGCACTCATAAAGACATTACATGAATAGCGCAATATTCACTGGGGTTTCTCATATGTCTGTAATTTTCATATAAAATTGTTGTTTTATTTTTTTTGTATATTATTACCATGTTATTGCTATTCAGTCTAAAGTTCTCAATACTGGAATGTATACATAGGTAAGTCAGACTAAAATATTCACCAAATATGAACAGTGTTGTATGACGTTGCAAGGGTGGTAAATCTCAGACTTCAGAGAATCCATGGCATCTCAGACTGCAGGGGGTCCATTACATCTCAGACCTCAGAGTCCATGGCGTCTCAGACCTCAGAGTCCATTACACCTCAGACCCCAGAGAGTCCATTACATCTCAGACCTCAGAGTCCATTACACATCAGACCTCAGAGAGTCCATGACATCTCAGACTTCAGGGAGTCCATGGCATCTCAGACCCTAGAGAGTCAATTACATCTCAGACCTCAGAGTCCATGGCATCTCAGACCTCAGAGAGTCCATGCGATATGGCATCTCATGCCTCAGAGATTCCATGGCATCTCAGACCTCAGAGAGTCCATTACATCTCAGACCTCAGAGAGTCCATGGCATATCATGCCTCAGAGAGTCTATTACATCTCAGACCTCAGAGAGTCCATGGCATCTCAGACCTCAGAGTCCATGGCATCTCAGACCTCAGAGAGCCCATTACATATCCTCAGGTGGTCCATTACATATAGGAGTTGATAAGTAACTTGTCAAGTGCTCACGTCGTGGCCGATCAAGGCATATGACAACCCACTTCAACTTCTTAAAATGCTCAACAACCCACAGAATATTTATAGAGCAAACATCTATCAAACATTGTTAATGAATTTGTATCATCTGGTGTTTCCTCCTCAGTCGCCAAGTACCAAATAATGAATTTGTATCATTTGACATTTTCTCCACAGTCGCCGAGTACCAAGTTATCAATGCGTCTCACTCTTCTGATTTGGTGATTACTGACACAAATGGAAAGACGTCTCTTACTCTAACAAGTAATATTTGGATTTACCTTGGTGAGTACGATATCTCTGAGTACGATTCACTACGGAAAACCCATCACATTGACGAGCATGATGAACTTGGGGTATGGCTATCACATTTGCTTGATACTATCGAAGTTACCATGGTGACTATGATACCTCTGAATTTAATAAAAGTTTTTAATGAATTTTTTTAATGAAAATACGTTTACATCGTAATGAGTAACGTTGAATAAAATGTGAATTGGGGTTGATAAATTCCTATTGTATGTTTCATTAACTATACAGAAACTGAAGCAGTAACGGAAATTGGTGTTGCAAGTGTAATTTACGACAACTGGGAAGAATCAACAGAACCGACGGAAGCGTAAGTAGGGGTATTTCAAGCGGAATGATACATATTTGCATGATATGTGAAGAGTGCTAACACGGACAGATCACTTATTTGAATCCCTCACTAGGAATTGTAATAATTCTCTCGATAACAATTCTGTAGTCATTCAGTAAATTTGGTGTATTCGGGACTTTAATATGAAATTGCAGTGTCTGTTGGCTAGTGGACATCTGTTATCAGAGAACCTATCCTGCCCAAATGGGATGCTTTTGTTCTAATAGCCATGGCCACGTCACGCAGTAGTCTAACAAAGTCACCAAATTTATCTACATTGAAAAAAAGGCCATATAAACGTGAAATGCGAAAAGACGTTCATCGAAAAAGTTTGCAAACTTTTCTGAATTAACATCACACCTACTCTTATAGTTAGTAAATGTATGTGGATCAAGGTGAGTCAGGAGTCTCACTGCAATATGAATATCGACTAGGAAGGCTTTTAGTTGGAAAGGTAGTCTCAATGTAGTTACAATAGTGTCCTAATCCACCATGTGGTATGTGGTAAATCTTAGATATGAGGTAACGGACAGTGGAAATATCCGAGCTATTTCGGTGACAGTTTTTTTTTCATTTCTATCTCAGGTCTGAAAAGCTTGTTTCGAAGGTGTTTTCTTGTGTGCTAGAACCAGCGCCAACAACACAGTTGGAGACAGAAGTACAAATTGCCTTCGAACATCAACCGGTAGGGAGATAGACTACAATACATTTGCACTGAAATATTCAGCTCTATCTATTTCTTTACATGTAGCCCCGCCCCCTACTCTATTTCTCTTTTACAAGTAAATAAGAAACGAATCTGTGTGACAAGGTGACTCTCTCCTCTCTTCCCTCTATGTCTGTCTGTATGTCTCTTTCTCCCCTCCTCGCTCTCTCCTATGTCTGTCTCATTGTCTCGCTCTCTCTGTTTCCCTTTCCCTGTCTGTCTCTGTGTGTCTCTCTTCTCTCTTCTCAATCTTGCACACACACACTCTCTCAATCTTGCACTCTCTCTTTCTCTCCTCTCTCTGTCTCTCTCTCACTCTCTCTCTGTCTCTCTCTCTCTCTCTCTTTCTCTGGCTCTCTTTTCATCTCTCTCTCTCTGGATGGTTGTCTATGTCTCTTTCTCTGTCTGTCTGGTTCTGTCTCTCTGCATGTCCTCTCAGTCTGTCTTTGTATGTCTGTCTCTATTTCTCCCTTTCTGTCTCTGTCAACATGAGAAAGCTTAAGTAAAAAAAAGAGTCAGATTGCCATAAGCAAAATCAAAGTTGTTCTCACCATTTCTAATCCATCAATTTCAACTAAATAAATTCCTTACATAATTCCTACATAACGATTCAGCTTAAGGTAAGCTTAATCTCCTCTTCTCTGTACAGGCCAATGGAAGTATAGCTAAGTGTGTTTATCTGAACGACAGTGCCATTTCAACAAATTCATCCGAAAATTCATCAACAAACAGGTACGTTTTGATAACACAAAGAAATTCGTCTGCACACAGTAAGTATAATTATAAGATTTTCTTCTATACACAGAATATTGTAAACGTGACAATCGTAGATGTCACATTTCTATGAAGCGAATTAGGTCGAATATGAAAAAAATCGTCTTCAAACACGACATCATGTCCATAAAATCAACTATTGGAGATATACGTGTATGTCTGTGTAGATTGTATACATCGCATTGAGTTTGCGTAATCAAGCAAAAAATGAGATAACTTAATTAATTAATTAATTAATTAATTAATTAATTAATTAATTAATTAATTAAAAGGTGTTTGATCCTTTCTCTTTTCATTAATTTCTATATTTCCATAGTCCTTGGGCAACTGAAGGATGTCGAGTGTCATCAGAATCGTCGGAGAACCGAACAATTTGTCTCTGCAACCACTTTACAAACTTCGCTGTATTGATGCAAACCGGTGATTATGAGGTAAGATGTTGTTCAAAGTTACTAAAGTAGTCTTTGTTATGTTAATTAAGATTATTCGGCTTCCATAATTAAAGAGTTTGTGATTGGGAATACGAATAATGTATGCCAGGCTTACTTCAGGACTTTACTTTCATTCGTTTTCAGATCCCGTTGATTCACCAGAAAGCATTAAGTGTGATTACATATGTCGGATGCAGTATATCCACGTTTTGTCTGGTTATAACGTTTACAGTATTATTGATCCTAAGGTTCGTAAATAATTGTGTTATAATCCTATACAATATATAGATATGTAAGTTATCATTGCGCCTTAGTACTCGTTAAGAGTCAAACTAAAATGTGTGTATAAGAGTATTGGAGGACAGAGAACAGATTTAGTCGAAAATATGTTGGCACAAACAGGCTTTTACTGTCAAAGATGTAGATGTACTGTTATATCCACAGAGACAGACAAACAAGCAGACAGGCAGGTAAACAGACAGATCTGGATGGACGCCCGGACAGACAGACAGACAGACAGACAGACAGACAGACAGACAGACAGACACAGAGAGAGAGAGACACACACACACAGACAGACAAGACACACACACACACACACATACATACATACATACATACATACATACATACATACATACATACATACATACATACACACACACAGCTAAATTGTAGGTGATAATTCCATAATTTATACATTATCTGGTTTCAGAATAACATCTAACCGTATTTTCATTCTACAAAACACGATTATATCACTTTTATTGGCACAGTTGGTCTTTATCACTGGAATTGATGCTACGAACAATAAGGTAAAATACAGCGTCATTATCCTATAGTTAACACATTCAACGCAACCAATTTTATTGTAATATTACGATTGTCAGCAACGTTTATGTGATGTTCACTAAATCCATACTAGATAGCTAAACTGTTTCCTTACCACTTCATTTTCTTACTGAACTTTGCTGTTTATAGACATATTTTCCATATTCCAATCAAGTAAATTGGTTTATTTGCATAACCTTTGACGGGCGCTGTTCACGTACGCCTTCTTTTCCTCTTTTTCAAAAATTACATCAAGGAAGAATTTTTACTGACATGGCGCAATATTGCCATTTCAATTGAAATATTCTGAATCGAAGCATTTCGTCGAATACAGTCTGATAAATTTATGGAAGCCTTTGAATGATAGAAAAAGATCGTTTTATTCTTCATTTTCTTGTAGTATGTGTGTATGTCCATTGCTATTTTACTTCACTACTTGTTCCTGGCTGCCTTCACCTGGATGTTGGTGCAAGGCATTAATCTGTACGTAAAGACAAAGCCTGGCACTTCACATTTCAACAAACGAGTCCATTTCTCCACTCTTGGCTGGGGGCTACCAGTCTTTATTGTTGCTATCACAACAGGTATCAAATGGGATCACTATGGCAACGAAAACTAGTAGGTTCTGTGATTATTTACATTTTAACGAAGTAAGAAATGCGTTGTGCAGAAGTGTGAACGATTAATGCACGGCTAGCTGAACAAACAGAAATATGTGACTATCATTTAATTTGTAAATACGGGACTTGAAAATGCAAACAGACATTGAACAAACGGATCGATGGCGGGTAATGAATTCACACACATTTACTCACTCACTCACTGATTCACTCACTCACTCACTCACTCACCCACTTGTAGTAACATCCACCATAAGGCAGTTTACGGACTAAATGATAGACCGACTGACGTCGACTCAAGTCAGTCACTCCATACACCTCCATAGACCCTGGAGTTCACACCATGGTTTGTGGTCACTCAGACACTACAGCTAACATATGTGATTGAATACATTTGTGATTGATCTGAAAGTATCGTGATTTCCAAAATGCCACGGTTATCAACACCGACGGATAAACATCGCCCTCACACATATAATAAACTTGTGTACTATTTCTTACGTTTTTATTTAGCTGCTGGTTGTCGCTATCCGACGGAATGCCAGCAGCGTTCATTGTACCAGTAATGACGATTATCTTGGTAAGACCTGCCTAGCTTGTATCCCATTCTGTAGCGTAGAGTGTCTAGTATATGTGTATGTGCGAGAAGTTAGAAGTGCCAAGGATTACGGAATGTGGAGCTAGTGGGACAACCTCGAATAATATTGTCATACTGACGTTGTGGATGTTATAGAATACAAGTCTCTGCTAAATTATATCATATGGACATTGGAGGTTCCCCTGAACTCTTTATGATCTCTACGGGTGGGTGGGTGGGTGGGTGGGTAGGTAGGTAGGTAGGTAGGTAGGTAGGTTATAATAAATAGGTATAAAAATAAAGGTATATAATTGCGTATTTTGTTTGTGATAGAGAAAGTGTACCCAATTTTCGCTTGTCAAATAACTAGTATACTGTGGTAGTTCTAGAGAAATGATGTGTATAGTTATCAAATGTATCAACACTATGCAATCTCCTTTCTTTCTAATCCGATATATAGATCAACTCTGTTGTTCTCATCTTGGTCTTGAAAACGTTCATAAGTGTAAAAGCGAATGCAAAGAAGGACGATATCGACAAAATCAAGTAAGTCGAATTTCAAATTTGGTTTGAGTTTGTGCACTTGTGTCATGTTATTCTCTTTAATGTAATATGAAAATTTTTGGATTTGGTTCAATCATGGAAGTGTAACCCACGTGGTCAAGTATTATCTTATGTAAATACGCCATTAGTTTACATACTTATTTATAAAGTGTTTAAAATGACCTTTCAAGTTGCAGCCTTAATGCTTGGAATAATTGCAACATGTACCATGACCCAAGGAACCTCACATTATGGCTAATCTATTTGATTTCATGTACTAGAACGGGACTGAGAGCAGGTATCATCCTCGTTCCACTTCTTGGCTTAACGTGGTTATTTGGAATACTGGCTGTAAACGAGGCTGCATTGGTGTTCCAGTACCTGTTCACGGTTGCGAACTCACTCCAGGGCCTTTTCATCTTTGTATTTCATTGCCTGATGAACGAGGAGGTAAGGGCGGTGTCTTTGAAACAGAAACAGAAACTTTCAAAACTACAAAAACTAAATTTTAGTTTAGTTATCTAAGAATGATTATGACACTTATTGTCGCAAATAGGCAACTTGCAATCGAGACTGAGCATGCTCAGACGCAAAGGACAGTGGGATTATCTGTGGTTATCATATAACTTATCTGGAGCTACGGATAAAATAAACCTCCCACACTGATCAGGGTAAATATGAATTGGTTATTGGTGGTTATAAGCAATGTAACAATATTGTTTACAATACTAATTTATTAGTATTTATTATCACATTTCCCATGATGCAACATTCAACATGGCGGGTTTGCAAGTTCCCTATTGCTAGTGTGTTTGAATGACATATTAACAGACCTTGCTATGAGAAATCATCAGGGCATGCATATCGTTTGAGGGCCGCGAAGTGGAGCCTTCAGCGGTGAGAGTAACCTAGACCTAGACTAAGCATATATTGGTTGAATCGAAGATTTTATGACGCAGAGGTGGTAGTCATCAGATGGCATAATCACAAAAATTATCAGTTTTATCAAATATTCGTGTGTTCAATCAATTATATGAGTAAATTTATACATAAATTGTTACATATTGACTATTGTGTGTCAGCAACTTTTCCTTGATCAAGACGAAGTTCTCCAGTGTGTCTCTATTACCTACACACATAAGTATTGTAAAATTTATGTTTTCTGTTTAATATAAAACTATTATGTTTCTTTATCAAAAGGTTAAGACCACGTATCGCAAGAAACGAGGGCGTTCCGTTTCACCAGACGATGTATGTGGATCTACGGTGAAATCCGCCTGGCCCTCAACGAGAAGTACAAATGTCACTACCATTCAGGCATCGAGATGTAAATGTACTGGACCTGCCACTAAAGTTGAATGAGCCAACCAAGTAGGATCAAGTGTTACCCTAATGTATCGTGTACCCTGTGAGAATCTTGCCCTATGTAAAGTACCGTAAGGTACGACCAGTTCTAGTCGTTGAGACTCGTTGCCATTTTTGTATTTTTAGTGCAGCGTTATCGCTATACTAGTATCTTGTAATTATATCCTAATTGTCCTACTTGATGAAGCATGTTTACCCCTGCTTGATAAAGGCATGTTTAGCTACCGTATGACCAAACCTTGCATTAAGTTCACCGTCAATGTCGGTTTGTTTTAGACATATTTAGATCAAAACCAGGTTTAAATACAAACGGTGTCGATAGAAATGGAACCTATGGCTAAATATTTTCAAGGTCAATGTTCACCATGACATTGGTATTATAGCTGCATTTGTTGGAAGAATTACTAATCTAGATATAGTTCAGAGTTGTTTCGTTTGACTTGTCAACGGTATAACTATGAAATATATAGTGTATAGATATGACTATATTATTAATACCTTTGAAGTTTACACTAATCATTTCCAACTGGAAATGAATAAATATAAATACAAAAACACAAATCTATTTTTAAAAGGTTTTAATATTTGCCTATAGTATTTTCTCTCAAGGCAATCTTCTGAATAATGTAAATCCAATTCGCGCTAACTAACGTATGATGTGACATTACATTGGGCGTCCATCTATTTCATTACTCGGTGTTTACCTGTGATAATATTTATTCAGTGCAGTTATAAAGTGATGAAGCATTAACAATTCATGAAGGGAGGAATTGATCATTAAATGGAGGTATTTAGATGACATGCAAATGACTTAGCTCATCGCTAAATTATACAACAACTGCTTAATTAATAATGGTGTTGTATTATTATGTGTATCAGCTGTATCCGTGAGACCATACACCCAAGGGTGAACTCCAGGCTCTAGTTTGAACACGGTATCATTCATTATTATTTTACAGAATAACATTCATTCGAATGATTCGCTGAAGAAAGTTACTGGTTATTTGAGAAAGATATTTGATAAGAGACTTGATTAATGACCTCATTATGAAATTGTACATTGACTGTTAATTTCTTTCTTTTTAAGGTCATATGTTATTTAATTGTATCAAGATATCAGATATGGTTTTAATTATGCCATTACGGTGGTTATAGTTAGTTCTATGTTTCTCATCATAACACCTGGGAAATAACGGGTTGGTCGGTTGGTTACGAAAAACAAAGAAAAACAGTAAGTGTGTGTGTGTGTGTGTGTGTGTGTGTGTGTGTGTGTGTGTGTGTACATGTGTATGTGGTGTGAGTATGTGAGTGTGTGTGTGTGTGTGTGTGTGTGTGTACTTAGTGGTGATAATTTCAATTTAATTCCTATTACTCTAAGTCTAATAAATGACTACGAAACGACAATGAAAGTCAGAAACTTTGAACAATTTGTTTTATTAAATTTCCCGACTTTCAGCAATAAAATAAAACTTTTCACTCAGATGCGTACTCGTGGAGTCGTCATCTTACAACCAGTGACGTTGTGACCTTTTTCTATTTCTGCCGTAGAGGGCGACGATTTTTTAATCGCCATCTTGAAAAAATACAGAGTAAGCCGTGTCATGAGAAACGTAAAATTAACTAAGTCCACCCTTACACAACTATGTGATTTATTTCATTCACATTGTAATTTACGAAAATGTATATGCTTCATTGTCTTCTGCATCTGTTCTAGTTGTAATAAACGTTACATATACTGTCAATGTCTCAATAGTCACATGACATACGTGGGCGCCCTGTGGTTTCTTTATTTATAAGGGTATTCAAATAGTTATGTGTTACATTATAGTGTTATTTCCATAGAAAGCACACACAGTTGAATCATTTCGGAACATTCGACATTTTTTACCGAAATGCTTGCATGCCTATATCACCACGTAGAAACACAAACACAGGTAGCATTGAATATGTTGATGGGCACTGTCCAGTTCAAATGAAAACAAGAATTATAATTGTTCTACTTCCTGAAGAAATATTTAATTATCTCTAATAGTTGGGAGATCTGTAGCATCAAATTTTGGCAAACGATAGAATGCTTTGATGACATAATTTTAACACTCACCAGGAGATTGTCATTGTCATTAGAGTCATGCAGAAATAACTACTTAATATCAAACACTATACTGTTATTGGGGGAGTCTAAACGCCCTCAGTGTCCGATTCAAAGAACACGCAGGAAGGGATAAGACACCCCCCCCCCTCCCTGCGAGTTGAGGACCACTGCAATAATACCGGCCACTGGCTTGGTATAACACCACGTTTCTAGCCAGAGAAAACGATTGGTTATAACTTCACCTCCAAATAATGTAAGGTGGTTTGAATTAAGACGTAAGCAATCTACATCACACATACGAGACCCATCATGAACAGGGACGGACCAAGGATACCAACTACCATAAAGTTACGGACACATCATTCCGTCAGTTTCGGAGACATACATTAACGCTGAATAATTAAATCAAAATCAACAGTACCAAAACGGATCCAAATGTCGCATTCGTTTCTTTATACTAATTTTTACTGATGTTATATTCACTTTAAGAATCAAATTCACAGAAAAACTAGTACTCTGACTCAATACTGAACAAGTTCTTTGGAAGTATCCATTAAGATTTCTAAATTACTTTTAGCTAACTTCCAGTACCATCACTATAGCAACATGACAGACGGAAGGCCCTGATAGCTAGATTGACCATTACAAACAAACGAAAGTAGTTACTTTGCTTTTGGACTGGCGGCGCTCGTCACACTGGCCGCGTCGACGACTATAATAAATACTAATTGCACTTGTCCGTAGACAAGGTCCTTGTCTGCGACTTGTCATAGTCTTAAGGATTTTGTGTCCGACTCGGAGACTTCGTGTCCGACATATCTAGACACTGTGAGTAGAGCCTTTGACGTAACATTCTGTCGAATTTAGATAAAGTAGTGTAACGTATTGGAAAATACTCCAAAAACCCTGAAGTTCTAAACTGTATAAAACACTACACCACAGTACCCACGAAAGCCAGTGTAAATGGTAGCGCAACCTGGACTCCGATAACCGTGAATGTCTCGTTTAGACAATGTGCAAGGCAGAACTGGCACTGTATAACTGGGTCAGCTCGAATGCACTGATTGCCACACCAATCGTACGGAACCCCCCCCCCCCAAAACAAAAAACAAAAAACAAAAAAAACCAGACAAACTCTGGAATAACTCGATAAACCAACAATCTACCCCACTGAGGTGTACGAGGAACAATGGAAGAAATTGGTTTTAACTGAAATAGAAGGAAAATAGAGGTAAGCAAGAGATTAGTACAGGAGCACAAAAATACGCTGTTCACTGCACGCCGTCTTCGTCCAGAGTCCCCTTTGGACAGGGGGGTTGGTTGCCTATGGTTACCAGACTCACGTGACCAAGTCTCCACCTCCCAGCAACTGACATACCAAAATAGTCAGATAACTGCACCTGGGAATCAGGGATCTTTTACATTTATCAGCAAGACACTGACAGTATAGGACAAGCCACAAGTGAGCACTGAGGGCGCTAAAATGTCCCAGTATTTCGTAACAGTGGTAATAAATGATGTCTTTAGAAACTGAGCAATGTATTATTTGGGGAAAGAAGTTGTGCAATATCCAATGAGATATGCGTAATGTCATCACATGGCGACTCAAGATACAGCCCAGGAAGACATGACAACTCGTTGTAGAAATGATAGTGTGATAACAGTAAGCTACTACAATCGGTTTTCCATGTCATCTAGATCTGTCACTTACTTCAGACACAAATCTTTCGGATTTGAAGCAGGTGTACAGTGCTAGGTGTTGAAGACTTTGTCTTGTCTCCAAGACTTGCCATAAGGTCTCAGACTCGAAGACTTGGCAGGCGTGGGGGTGCGGCTTAACACAATCAAACTTAAAGCGTACCGTGGTTAGAAGCTTTATAAGTTGGTATATCGAATCTGGCTGGCAGTTATGACGTCAGTTTCGTGATGAAAAGATTGGCCAGAGCTTATCCCCTACTTGTCTAGTTCTGATTGCGGTAAATGTGACTGTTGTGGGCATGAGTCGGGTTAGATGCTGGAAGACAATTATTTTACGGTAATGTGATGCTTCTGAATCTCAAAATGTTGCCCTTCAAGCGAACTTTGATATTTTATCCCCAAAATTTGCACACAGTTTACAAAAATTAAACCTTTTGCAAAAATCCGTTGAAAAATTTATATCGCGAGGAACATACGAAATTTGACGTGGAAATATTTGCCATCACATCCATTTTAATGAGTAACTCTGCATGTATGTTGGAATTCAATCACTAACTAATTTGACGGGTTTTTTGATTGATGAGCACCCCTAAAAATCTTATAAAATAAAAAAACTTATATAATTATTTTATTAACATGTAACACAATAAAGCTGCATAACATGGAGGAAAACAGGAACGTCTTATACATGGCGTTTTGTGTTATTACCTCATTGATATTCAAACATGTTTGATTAGATTCAGTAAAACATGTACAGCTGATGGATTATAACCTAATTGGTCCATATAATTGATTACGTAAATTGATATTATAATTATGTAAATGACACTAATCATATTTATTTAATACATATGATGATATTGTCAATACATTAAGCAAGCTGCGTTCGGTTCCAATTAACCAACCCCACCTAATTTTTCACGCCGACCTTAAACTTTTTTTACGTATTCATGGAAAAATGATAAAATCGCGAAAATTGGGAAGTCTTGCAAGAAAAAGTGGATGCGGAAACCGACATCAACTTAAACAGACCATATAAATCTGCTCTTCCACGCTGCAATGATTGTACATATGATAAGAAGAAACCAATAATACAGAGACCATATGGAAAACAACGGAACACAGAACTACTTGAACTAGACACTCACATATGAAAAAAAAATATAAAAAATACAATAAAAATCTATCTACCCAAACTATTCTAAACTCGAGCGTAATCGGAACCATACATTTTTTTGTTAGGCCTGAATATAAAATTTAGCAACCAATAATGATATATCACCTCTAACTGATAAAAAAAAACGTTGCTAATGCACATTAATCTTGTTATAGGTTTTGAAATATGAATATAAAATGAAATATTTGGTATTTGGAGAGTATTATCGATCGTTTCAAATTCAGAAAATTTTATGAAATTCCTAGGAACCATAAATAGTCCATAAAATCGTTGGTAAACATTATGTTATTTATTCATATTTTAAGACAGGCAGACAGACAGACAGACAGACAGACAGACAGACAGACAGACACACACACACACACACACACACACACACACACACACACACACAAACGGGCAGACTTTTCTGAACATCTCCCCTGACGACAGATAAAAAGGTATTTTCTGACACTATTTCCGGAATTGCGTGCTGTTATATTTGATTTGGTCTTTTTTTACAGGGAGACTGAAAGGCCGACTTTATCTGGAAACCATGGTTACAAAACAGGAATTTGCATTCTCAAACATTGGTATAATTTCCTACCGTATCAGATTGAATTCATCATTTTGCCTAAAAGAAATTTCAGTCAAGATTGTCTAAATAAGTGAAAAATTAATCCATCTCCCTTCGACCCATTTTTCTAATACATTAAATTGTAATTTGATATGGAAATTAAATGCAAGAAGTTAAGAATCCGTTTAGTAAGAAAACCTTAGTAGAAGAAATGACGGGTTTTGTGTTGGATTTTTGCATTTGAAGGGAATTTTGTCGGTCGTCTGGCATGAATTGTAAACAGTTACAAGAACACGAAAAGCATGGGAAATCTTCTTTTCATCTAGAATTCAAGATCTGTTTTGATCCAAATTACGTCAAGCTTGATATACATTCCAGGATGATCAAGACATTTGACATTTAAATAATCCCCTCCGCGTACCTTTGAATCTTTACGATTGCTATTTATTGCCTCTAACCGTAAACGTCTCCTATTTAAAGAAGTTTATGTGTTGTACAGAATACCTTATAACTACGGTACCATAAAACGCAGTCAAATAGAGAATTCCTGGCAAACTCTGATTGCGTAGTGCAACTAAATGTAAAAGAGTCGATCGCACATTTCCTTCAGTTTTACTTCAAAGAGATCGTTGTCTGGCATGCCTGCTTAGTATTCATATTTGCCTGGTGCTATAGACGTTATTTTTAATATTTGTCTTAAATTCTACCAAAATTACAAATGCGACGTCGACAAATTCGAATAGAATTCGATTGAGAAGTTTGTGGAATTTTAGCTTGTCTCTATATTCATATTCTGAGTGTAGTGTTCTTGTCCTTATATTCATATTCTGACTATTCTGAAAACAGTATATAAAGCGTTACGTTCGCGAGCCTTAGAGTACCTTATAAAAGTAACCGATAGAACTCATACATCCCAACAGAACCCTTTATACAGGAAACCGCATACAAAGATCAGATTGCATAGTAGACCTACCTGCCCTTGAAACCAACGGTATAAAAATGGTACATATATTCCTGTGATCACGACATCTCCGTTGTTATAGAAACAATATTTAATGCAGCAGTCACCATAATCCCCAAGACATGTATAACAACCTACAGACTTCCTTCCTTCACATAGAAGGAAGAAACCTAATTTGTCTGTCTTTCCATTGAATTCAGTAGGCATAACCCCCTCAAAGCTAGATCTATGAAGTTCAATGCTGTATCCACTAAACAATACTGCTGTTTTTTATTATATGTGTCAGGCGATAAGGACTATGGATAGAGTCCATTAAATACAGATTAGTTGTATTATAGTAATAGTTTATAAACTGCCATAAACTTAAGTTGGCTTTGAAAGCCGGATTAACATATGTTAGTCATGAAGTGGAAAATTCAACACTATGGAGCTGCCCTTTTCGTTTTCTGCTGCTCTCGCTTGATTATCCCGTTATATTTAAGTAATAAACCACCACCTGGGGATGGTATACCAAGAGGTTTTGACCAGTGAACGAAACATATGCACGAGAGATAGCGACAAAGACATGCAATAGGATTGACAACATTAAAGTTTTTCATATCAGATAAAACAAATGCAGAAAGTTTCAAATCCTATTCAAATTCATTAACTTTCAAGACGCCATTTTGTTGCGGTGCATTATGTGTAATCAACTATATTTTACACACGTGACATTCACTCAACGTCTTTATTGAAATCTACATATAAGTAAAAATAATCTCGTTGACCTCTTATTTGTTATTTTTATAGCTTTAAGCATACAATTTGCGAAAGACTAGATATTTCCTGCTTTAAAAATATAGAGACTTGTTTATTGTATTATTACATGGACACGAGATTACATTAGAGATATAGTTATATTAATCCACAAACGTGATCCTCATAATTATAACATAAGATATGTTTTGATAGGGCTATTTCATAATATGTATGAATTCGATATTAGCTATCAAATAAAGGTAATGGGAAAATTCCATTACATGACCTTTAGGTTTGCCTTTTATAATATGATGTGATAGACCCAATTGTGATATGGCTAAAACGTCTATCCACTTTGCATGTCTACCATTTTGTTACTTTTAACCATTTGTTTTACCATTTTGTTACTTCATTTAACGATGCATAATGTTTATCCGAGTGTACCTGTTAGAATTATTTTTCACGGTTAATAGAGAGAGAGAGCGAGGACAAAGACGAAATGCTAAATAGTTCATATGACAGGTTTTGAGAAGAGACAGTTCATTTGAGAATCCCTTTCATACAGCTGAATCATAATTACAGTTTCTTAAAGGCAATCACGTTAGACATTTCATTAGCATGGCTTTGACATAGGTTAGCACGCAAGACACGAGAGATTTATTATTTCGTACAGTATTACGTCTGGTGTATTTATCATGTGTCAATCAGAAGGGGCATCTGTCTATCGTAACTGTGATGATATAATAGCTATTCAAACTAACGACATAGTTAGAGTGATAACTTGTAGACACACTGACACATTTACAATACATTTCAGTCACCTGTAGATAATTAGGTTTTATTAAGAAAGTAGTAACTTATACTGAAGTTGTAAAAGTGTTGTAATAAAACAAATCAATGCAGTGTTCATGCAATGACAAATAAGACTTATTTGACAGCAGACGCAGTTTTCGTATTTAGACAGTTTGCGTGCATTCTTTGATATACTTCGTCGAGTGGTAAGAGAATGTAAAGTAATGTTCATAACTAATATTGCGGTTCTTGACGTTATGTGTTGTGAAAGTTATTATCACTAATGGATGGAATGAATGAATCAACAATGAATGAGCGAATGAAAGAAAGAAAGAATGAATGAATGAACGAACGAGCGAACGAACGAACAAATGAAAAAATGAATACATACACACACACATACATACATACATACATACATACATGCATGCATGCACGCACGCACGCACGCGCGCGCACGCACGCACGCACGCACGCACGCACACACACACACACACATACATACATACATACATACATACATACATACATACATACATGTGTGTATTAACGTGTATGTTTGTGTTTCATACACATGAAAACAGATGCTGCGTGCGTGTGTGTGTGTGTGTGTGTGTGTGAGGGAGAGAGCTGTGTGTACATGTTGTATCTTAATGTACAATTCAGAAGAACTCGGTTTTCCTTGAATTCGGTTACTATCAATCTTTGCTATGTCATAAAAAACGTAATCTAAATTCACTTTCTTATATATATGCTAACATTTACACATGATTCATGCACGTGGAAATGTTGAGTTATAGTTGCGTATACACCAACAGAGACACGTTTGCATCTCATGGGATAATATGTCGCGGTAGGTTAAGAGTTAGAGATAACTCTATCCTCAAGCTGGCATGCCGCCATAAGGGTAAATAGACGAGTGGGATGTTGATAGCATATGTATACGTTGATGAGGGCCACATTACATATAAGTCGTTGTTTTGAGATGGTCATTTCACACGTTTATGCACTAATCTCCTCAATAGAAAGCCGTAAATCTCCTCGAGAACTTTTTGACCTTTCAGAAAATAACTATATTTTGATATTTCGATACCTCTAAATCATTTATAAGGTCCTGGGCTTATATAAATTCGATCATATTTCTGATATGGTAATTATCAGTGGCTACATGTACTAGCTAAGACGAGTTCAGCTTGATAATGGATTAGATGCACTAAACAGATTGATAGGTTGACTCGAACACGCCTCTATTTCACCAGGATCACGTTGTTATTCTGCAGTCACATGTCTCTTAACATATGGAGAACAATACTGTGCCTTCTCAGGATACACACATGACGTATACATATTGAAGCCAAACATTTTACTTTGTATCACGTGTACCGTACAATGGCACGTTTTGTTTCAAGAACTTATTTTATCCTTTTATGGTCAGTATATAATAAATGGTAATCTAACAAGCCCTTTTCAATGATAATAATATGCTAAAACATGTCATTTTTCTGAGAATTTTATAGGATGTTTCGGAGGGTTGAAAATTACTCACCATTTCGTGGATATAGCGACGATATATATATATATCATCATCATAACATCCTCTAGATTACTTATTTGCATATTAAATTAATTGTACAAATGATGAACAATATTTATCAATAAGTATCATATGATACATTGTGCATATCATATAGATATTTGGATTGTGACTTGCATATTACATGACTACTTTGCATCCAATTAATGAATGTTAAATTTTACTAATTAAGCTATGATCAATGGTTGTCCTGCATTTCATCTAACTTGATTGGTGTGATAATCATAATAATTATATTTAATTCCTTTATTTCATATATATTATAGTTGTGACTTGTATATTTAATTACTGATTTGCATAACTAATGATATCTACAAATTACATAATTATACATCATAACTTATACCATGCACTAGCCAGATTCAACAAAAAAAATATGGAATATATACTCTGGTCGCTCTACGTCACGACAACGCGTGTCTACGTCATTGCTTCTGCTGTGTTTGAAATATGAGTCAAAAAGTTCAAAATTGCCATTGCTTTCCCCGGTTTTTTAAAAATATTACTGGTGATGGTATAATTATATTATTCCGCAATATTTTTCTTCATTCAGTCGGAAAATACTCGTGACCTACTGGTAGTCACTATTCGTCTAGCGACTCGTAGTAACAAGGGCCCTTAGGTCACTCGTATTTTCCTTTACAGAACGAAGCAAAATATTGGGGAATAATATCTAATTTATGCTTACAATTTCAGTAAACTTTATTAGGTGACTGCATTACTGACGATGCTTTGGATCGAGGCAAGATATATGACGGGTGTACTTTCATATAACATTAAAAATTTGCACTATGAATTATATTTAGCAAAGAGATGATAACCGAAGGTTGCATTTCAGAGTTACTCTCGCCAACGTCTATGATGTTACTTACTGGGTACATTGATGATATCATAACTTTTCTATACGTTCGATATGAGTCTCTTCCTGAAACATACGATATTACTAATTTGCATATCCTTCAAAACCCTCCGGTTCAAAACAGCTACAGGTGATAGAAGATATCCCAACAATTTTGTTCATAGTTTATACCTCATCGTTCATAATTTATTCATATGATATGGATACATATAGTGTGTTAATTGCAATATCTGCTAGTTTAGTTTAAACGTGTATGATGACCCGTAGTTTTAAACGTGTATGATGATCCGTAGTTTTAAATTAATATGCTCAAAGCCTCTACAGCTTTGCACTGACATTGATAATACCAGAATTGTTATGCATTAGACATGTGATCTATTAATATTAATAGCTATTTGCTCTTTTGATCACGATACCTAGATCGGTTTGGGTTCTGTCAAGACGGCATGTTGTATGTTTTCTTCAATTACTATCAATTTCCAGTGCAGGCAATGCGTGCAGGCATACTAAGAAACGAAATACTTCATTATCTAGCCATTACGAGTCTACATCTTGTGGTCATCACCGTTTGCACTGCATGTAAAGTGATGTGCTATTATGAGATTGTACCTTGATAACGTATGCTTTATGATTTATTCATTTTCATGACTATCTTTCCTCTGCAAGTTTATTATTTTTTCATGCAATGAACATAGTTCAGTAGCACACAATCTGCATAGGTGTTATTTTTCGAGCCAAAGGGGACGTTTTTTTTTATCTCAGCTAGGTTGTTAAAAAATCGCACCGTACTCTAGTAGATGTTTACCAGGATTGAAAATATTACATTGTGGAGCAGTCATCATTTATTAACAATATCGAAAACGTGATTTATACTATAACTGCTGCCTTCAACATTATGTGGTGTAGCACAATTTCTCAGATGAGATCATTTCAAATTCACCGGTATACTTTGTCTATAGAAAGTGGGAAATAACAAATAACAGTATCTTAGAGGAAATATGTCATGTAAAATATATAGAATCTTAGAGGAAATATGTCATGTAAAATATATAGTTGCAGCGTCCAAATTATGATGCTTTGAATAAAAAAATTCTTTTAACTATAACTATCGATTGGCATTATTCCGATTCTCTTGTGTTTTCCAGTTTTAACTTGATCTTCTCAATAATACGCCATTGTCATATGTGGTGATCAGTGGCGAAACCAACCTAGAGTTAACTAATTGTTTATGAAATATACTCAGTGATTATATATACAAGATACAAAGTTTAGCAATGTCACGAATTGGTTTGTTCCGATACCATATAATAATTAGGAAGAACGCCTCTTTGCTAAATAACTACATACTCACGTATATATTAACACTGAAGGACTAACCTTTTATGTAACTGTCAAGAGTGAAATACATATTTCAAATTTCCTTTGACCGTCGACCGAGGTCAAGATGAAATCTGCTCCTAACAAATTACTCAGCAGAACGTATATCAATAAAATTAAAATATTAATGTAACACCTAACCCAAATTTTGAAATAAAATAACGTGCCGATTTCACACGTTTTGTTTGCAGATATTTGAAAGAAATATACTTTTGTTGTTAATTCCATAAATGTAAATGTACAAAGGCGCCGGCCACTAACATGACATTTGACAGGTAACGTGTCTATGCATGTGCTTTGAGCGTAGGTGTAATATCATTTCGAGAAGCTTTACAATGTCGAATACATAATAGAACCGAGGAAAACTAAAAACGTGCAGTACAATAGGGCTTGGTGTAGATGCCACTGGGTGAGAATAATCTTTTTGTAATTGTATGGAAAGGAGCGAGCCGAGATTTCCTGCACGGAACTTACAACAACAGGTAAATTTGAATCTATTAATACTGCTAAAACCTTGTGAAACATGACGTTCTTAACATTCGTCTATTTACACAGCATTTTCACAATAAAAGACCCGTCATTTAGATAGGTCAAGCAAGAAGTTTGCATATTTTAAAAGAGTTGCAAATTATAAGGTTTCGGTTCGTGATTTGTTTATTTTCATCATTTAGTTATTAACCTAAGAAGGAAAGCTTACGTTTTATGTCATTTTTAACATGATCTGTAAACATATTTAATTCCATTTTTTCTTTTTAACACTCAGAGTAAACTATCCTTATGGTTTATGATTTGTATTGGTCATTCCCGCATTATATCAAGTATAAAGTGCAAAGGTCATCATGTGACATCATATCTATCTGGAGAGGTCACATCGCAAAGAAGACGAGTTACTTATATTAGATAAATGATTTGTTTCCGATTAGCATAGACAAATGCAGTACATGTAAAAGTGATCTTTCTTTGTGTAATACTATGTACCACTTAATTAAGTACTTGCTGCAGAAGTCGAGTTTGCCAATCATTGACATCTACAGGCCTTCTGATCAGTGTGTTGTGCGTGTATTACTCAGTGGACAAATCGAGCTATTAAACTGACCAAATAATTTATGCAAACTATGATGTCAAATTTTATAACTAAAAGGTTTTGTTTTTTATTTAAGGGTTTCATTTGGTGTATAAAAGCAATTGCATAAGTTTATTTACCGAAATAGTCTTTAGACGTAGCTCGTCATACATTTTGAGCAGTGCAGCTGACAGTACAACGGTCTGCATTTAAATTTAAGCGTCGCATTAGTTCATCCAAGTAGGTACTGTCTATGAAGGCTTTTCAAAAGATTTGAAAAACGTGAGATTCAGGAGTTTGTACTCATTATTTCAAAGTCTACATTTTAACATAATAGATTTTATTAAAAAATAGGCTGAACACTAATGTAACGAACGTGAATAATCATTTATTTACTCAATTTCGTACTGCCACGGCATAAAATACATAGATGCCACCAGAGCAATGAACTGTTTCTTTTTATCTGAAATTCGTCTTGCATACAGTTTAACATAAACGAACATTTATTCCTAGTATTTTCACATTAATCTATGAAATACCCATCATTTGTTATAGGTGAGCCGCCACACCTGCTCTACTCAATGGTTTCGACCAGCTCATATTCTGGATGTTGTATATATTGACTCTACAGTTATACCTTCTGTCCATCACAGCGGGCACGATTGCTCCTCTCCCTTGATATTGGAAGGATGTCCCGGGTAGCAACTTCAACTGTACCCACTTTTTATGGTAGCTTGTGATATTTCTTGATTAGTGGCGTCGTAATTCCGACCGATGTTCATGAATTTGGATGTATATCGACTAGAATATCAATATCTCCACATCAAGGCCGCTGTTTTTTGTTCGGGTGGAGTACAGAAGTAAAGGACTTCGCGAACGGTAGTTGTAAGCTACATTCAAGTGACATTTAGAGACCAGCCAAAGCAGCTATAACATCAAAGGAAATGTTTGATCTCAGCCCGATCGAAGTTTTCATATTTTGAGAGGCTTACTGGGTTATACTTCACAACAGGTAAGGTGTTTATCGTATGATGAAATGGCTGTCCGTGTCTTGTTTAATATAACTTTCACCTAGATGTACGTTTTCGAGGCATGTCCATATAATATAGTTACCTTGGCACATATTTATATTATTACTGACTAATTGATTCGGTGTTTGATTACAAATTTTAGTGACTTTGTTTACTCTTGAAGTCAACAAATTTCAAGGTTCGTATAAACATATCTTTAGTATTCGGAGTGTAAAGTACTTTGTTGAAATACCATAGTTGGGTTATTGAATGGAACTTAGGGATACCAAACAGTAAATTAGCATTTGACTCGCGATGTATATGGATAGATGGGATTCACTTCGCTACTCTCGCACCGCCTATCGTCTTTTAAGGTGCATCTTGTCGTAGGCTGTACATGTTACCTTCCATTCCTCACCAGAATATTAAATTGTTATCAGCTATATTAAGATTGAAAATTCACCTATATAATAGTTCGTATCTTTTATCGTGACTTTTAAACTTGACTGATACTTACTGTAATCTACGCCTGATCATACGTTAATTAGAGCGTTATTTATATATATTAAACATGGTGTTCATTCATCAAAGAATGATTTCGTAATAAATTTTGAGACGAAAGATAGATTCTACGTGATAGATACCAAACCAATTTTTGAGACAAGATCCACAAAGCAATCAAGTTATATACAAGTCGGTTGATACATATTATACCTGGTCACGATCTACAAACATAGCACCACCGGTACCGTTCACGTGGTGAAAATGGATTCTCATATTGCACCGAAGAATGACATCCGGCTGGATGTTTGAATGGCATTGACTTGCTCTATTTCACTGCCAGTTAAATAGAAGTTTGATTTCCGAGACGAAGTAGATCAACACTGGCTGATTTTATCGTGTTTCTGTGTGCTACAGTCACTGTAAAGGTCCCTGGACAATTACTTTCGTGTACAAAAATTTAATACACACATCACTCTCGGGCTAAATCTCCTTATCAGCGGCGCAAGTTCTGTCAATTTTGATATTCACGGTAGAACTAAGACGAGACTTGGTCAGGCAAGCAATTTCACAGCACGGAGTATAGTTGATCTGGCGTTTGAGGCATTGCATGGCTGAAAGATACCTGATTATTATCGCCATGTGATGCCTTTATGATGTTGTTGATGCTCTCTCATCATGGAAGGACTTTGTGTAGATCAACTTGGTTGAAATCAAATTATCCACTATTTGGTATACGATGAACTCAGAGACTGCAAATGATTGCAGGTTTGAACCTACCTAGCTCGACGCTGCCGTTTGTTTTGCGAATGGCTAAAGTCCAAGAGCTATAGAGTTAAATCATCACTATGACAAAATTAGCCCAGCAGTATAAATGGGGGACACATGTAATTCCATGTGCCTCACTTGGTACAGCTTTTTATACTCAATAACGGAGATGAGAATAGGTGTATCATAATAATCTTCTTTAGACGTATTACATGTATTAGTATTTTCATTATCAATCATTTCCATTCTTTTTATGTTTGAGACGATATGCTGTACTTATGGCCTCATGTCGTGACACGTGAAATACACTTGACACAACACATGTACCTTTAGTAGATGACACGAGACTTTGTTTAGATCTGATTCCACCACACACATGTACATATACACACGTACGCACGCATGTACACATGCATACACACACATATGCACGTGCACACGCAAGCACACACACATACGCATGCACCACGTACGTACGTACGTACATACATACATACATACATACATACATACATACATACATACATACATACATACATACACGTAATTCAGATGTCTTTGTGTTAGTGATGTTGAGTCGCACTAATTTGTCCTACTAAATCTAGATTGCCATCATTCTTTCACATATTTTACGTAAGGCACTTACAATTTTAAAAGATAATTTAAGTAGGAAGAAAGAAAGGCTTGTACTCAAAGAAATAGTACTCTTTTCACACAAACAAAAGATGCACATTGCTTTCATATTAAGACACCTGTGTGATCCTGACCCCAGTTGCGAGGTCACAAAGGTCAAATGATCGAACCTTGATGAGTATTCAGTTTCACTTGGTATTTAAATGTATGTGCTAGATTTCATCCCCGGAGACGTTTCACAAATTTGCATACTAGCTATCTGAATTATTCAGGTAGGGTAGTATTTCAAAAGACAGTTGTATCAAGCGTTAATAATATATAAATTAGTAAATGAGATTTTACAATAAGTGTTATTTGTATGTATTCTTCATAAGCGTTATTTTTAATAAAATTCGTTGAATACCTTTTAAAGATTTAATTCTTTTCTCAGACTGAAACCGTTTTCTTTCGAATAATTAATTAAAGACTTGATATTTGCTTGATTTCTTCATTTATTATTTTTAGGGGAAATAAAAGAGAGCGATTTTTTTTATTTTGATGTTAAACATTCAAGAGTTTGTAATGAATGCATACAATTTTACATGAACATTCGTTGAGGTGGGATTCATCCTAATTATTATATATCTCACATTTAGCATACGGCTTTATACGTTTTTCAAAAATAACGAGTCCATTGAAGATTTATCAAATCATATTTAGAAATACAACAAGATAAATCAAGTTCATTGAATCCATGATTTATTTTAAGCCCTATTTATGTAGAGGTTGAATCGATTCTGACAAATAGAGAGACCCCGTCTACGTGGTTTAAGAGCACCTATGAAGGAAGTATTGCTTACACTATAGTTTGAATATAAATAACGGATGTTATGTTACCATGTCTCCTTGTACATGATAATAATTGAAATAATGTTAAACTAACCTACTAATTAGTTTGTTTATCGTTATAATGACTATAAATGAAGATATTTGGACAGGATCAAAATGAAGTGAACAACATGTTATCTCTTAAACCAGGTCCCTCTTGTGATTCAAATAAAAAAATGAGCTTTGCTGTGGGGTTTTTTTTTTGACATGATCATGAGAGAATTTCAATGTGAATCACAGTCTTCTGATATATTAAATAATGAAATACATACGGGGATATTTCGAAGACTTTTTAATTTTTTGTCAATTTCGATACGGCTGTACCGCGAGCCTAGAGCAACGCCTGGCATACCGTTTCAGGATATTACTCAACTTTATTGGGGTAAAGACCTAGGAGACGTTCACTCCCACTCCGGCAATGCCACGGTCTGCAATGTCAGACATTATAGATCTGTGCTTGTCGGAAAAGACATGTCGGTGCAATTTGTACAGCCGTTTACTCATAAAGAAGAGAATGCGAGACATAATTCGACATTTGACGAGTAGATAGCAACATTGATAGTCGACAAAGGACTAATTTCGCTTTTACCACGGTCAATCAAAAAAGACTAATGTGTCACTTGATAGCGTTTGAGATAGCTAGAGACTTAGAAACAGTGATATAGAACTTATATGATGCATTTAGATGAGGAATATCTCATTAAATGAACTCAGTTAACATCTGACTAAACAGGATTACTTTGAAGACGATAAGAAGTCCAGGTCATTTGCTTACATACATGTCACTAAATAATTTCCAGAACGCTGTGACTTTGTGAGAATGTTTTATTCAGTTTTAAACACGCAATATTTTAAGTTAAATTCTATAAGATTTCCATTGTTTGTGTTTGTTGTGCTAAAAAATTCTTTTCAAATGAAATAGCGTGTGTAACGGCATGCCAATGATGTAGCATAGCAAACACAATGTGACTTCATAGAGGACATAACCCAAAGGGTATATTTGGAAATAATAGTAAGTACACACCTAATTCATATGCAAAACATCTTCTGTGACCTGTAATCTATGTTTCATGTGTGATGGAAATAAGCAATACCTTGCAGTTGGTTACTGGTAACTGTTATGCTTGCGATTAGCTAGAAGAAATTGAAACAGATCTTTGACAAATATTAATAGCCTGAATACAAACATAACACCAGACAAATTAAGAACGACACTAAATTTACTACATTTCTTTAGGTGGATTAAATATTGACGGATATTTGTCATCAAACAGAGTACCACTTAGTCTAACCTGTTGAGAGCATAAATAAGGCACTGTGTCTTCTGTCTGACAAGATTAGCCAAATTCTATTGTATATACAAAATGTATGTATATGGATTGTGATAATGTCTAGATATTCTGACTAAATTGCAGACATTACTGAGATGTAGACACTCGATTTCAGTCTATGAAATATAACTCAAGATATTGTACTCCAGAAAGTCAGCAATTTGAACTATTTTAAATACAGTCATGTAGTAGGGTAACTTTCAAATGAAGGTAAACCATTTCATAATTGGCAGAACGTCCACATTATGCATTCTTGACGAACAGCCTTGTTATATTTACCTTCAATGGCCAAGGTCAAGGTCAGGGTACATCTTTGTAGCATGCAGTACAACCAATAGAATGTAGATATATTGCTGTTATCATGCAAAGTGTGTGTGTTTTATGTGCTTCAATTTAGCATATGCTACAAAAGACGCTCGTTTGTGTTACAAAGTGGACATTATTTAGTTAAATTTTTCAACATCATAACACCAACATTATTTATATCTGCTACTACCCCATCCCACTCCAACATGTCTCGTCAGCCAAGGTATGTCGGAGAAATGGCAGTGATGAACGGATGGAGTAACCCATTCATATAGCCCTTCCAGACCGGACAGAGAATGTTGAGATTGAAAAAATGATTACTAATTATACTGAACTGGTAATGTCCTTCTTAAAATGCACCAGAAGCTTATTAAGAACTTAACTTGTTGTTCGTTCAGTACAGCGCAGTAAATGAGTTCCACACGCAGGCAATCCTGTCCAGACGATTGATAGTGCCATCTATATCAATTTGCATGACCTTCATTAAAATATATGTTCTGAAAGTGATTGCTTCGACTATGCTGTGATGTATATATATATATATATATATATATATATATATATATATATATATATATATATATATACATAACTGCAGTTAATTTCATTTAGAGCAAAATCCAAGGCCTTTTGATTAAATACTTTAGAGACTTCAAAAGATAACACAAATAAATAATGTTAATCTTATCTCAATTTTTAAAATTTCTTATAAGAATATAAGACTGATATTAAGCGATACACTGAGTATTAATGAATACATAATCTAGCATATTGTAATCCGACTAATACGATCTCGTATATGATTTAGAAATTCTAGCGATTTCATGAGATTAACTGTAGAAATGTTGAAAGAGAAGACAACAAATCGTTTTGTACATTAAATGTCCATATCTTATTAAGAAATGTCTGTTGTACTGCCTGTGGCCATTGTCATCATCCCTGAAATATGTCTGTCACTGAAGCTATAAGATACCGTCAGTAATCCTCAGCATCAATGATTTGAAATGGAATATGTGTACGCTGTTATTGATTACATAAATCCTGAAAGACATGGATATCCTGTGTCAAGAATTAGGAGAAATAAAGATTTCCAAGTCGATTGTTGTGTAACATATTTTCTAATTAGTGTTCTTTGACCTATTAGGGTACCTGTGTTCAATTAACCTTTATTGGTATATACAGTGAAATAAAGCTCAAAATTAATTCAGTTTTATCGATAAGCTGGCATTTGAGATATGGTTTTAAATTTCAAACAGAATATGTACATTTTATATTACCCAATCCAGACTGCACAGTTTTATCAATCAATCCTAACAACATCGGTTAATCGCAGCATATTGAACTTCTTTTTGACACTGGGCATTTTCTTGTTTGCATATTCGTTGAATAATCATCCTCAGAATGGAATTAATGATTTGTATCGCGACAATATGTGTCCATTAACAGCAATAGTATATTGAATTATTTGCATCTCGCCAAGTTTAACGTTTAGATAGTCATCATAAATTACCTTATTACACTAGCGAAAAAGATATCGTGAATTTTCAAATCTACTGTCTTGTACTAAAGAGCTCTATACAACAGTCATATAAGCCGCACTGTCTGTTTCAACAATAAATATTGACTAATTGCTATCGGTAGACGCTAAGAAGTGAAATGAAAGAACGATACTAACCCCTACCCCAATCCCCAAGTTATAGGAAATGTTGGCCCACTACAAAGAAAGGATCCATGAAATCCCCAAAATAATGTGATGACCCTGGATTGAAGCATAACCCTTTAACCACCACTTACTATTGGCAGGACTAAAACGTGATATTCCAACATAATATACAAACAAACAATTACCTATAAAACGATTATATCGCACTCTACACACAGCATACGCTAGTAGTTTATCAGATCTGCTGTCATCAATTGTGTTATTGAGAACTTATAGCTATTCATTTGATGAATCTCACACTGCCTAGGTGTTAGAGTAATGAAACAACAAATCAATAATTCATAAACATAATTACTCAAAAAATGTCTTAGTCATAGACCTCAGTTAACTTGAAAAATAGAGCTAAATGCTTTTAAAATATTAAGTATGCAATTTTTTTTTCAAATATTTTCAGATTATCTGGTATATGTATGTATATGTATATGTATATGTATATGTAAATGTATATGTATATGTATATGTATATATGTTAACAAAGTACCGATGAGACAATGTTAATTCAACGCAGTATTTGATATAAAGTGAACCTTACTACAGAGTACGATATATCACGCATTGAAATACCTTAGGTTTAGTATTAAAGCGGGACTCTTTTAAGATTCACTTTATCAAAACATCGAACGTGATCAAAAACATCCTAACAACTCCCCGGCTCATTTCACAAATCAATCAAATCACAGCAATATGTCATTATAATATTTTCATATTTGTTTTAATTCGTCATGTAACATTTGGAGGTAAAACGCAAGTTAAGTCGAAAAAAATGAGGTAGTATACTAAATTCACAAAATGTATGTGTGTCCAGATAAATATCATATCTGTTTGCTTTGCATATCCTTGCAGACTAATATACATAATTTAACACTTGGACTGTAGGGTATCTGAATACATAATTGGCATCATCTGCCGCAATCACGTCAAGGTGACATTGCTCTCCATGCAGCTATCTGTCCTAATGATTACTGTTTTTCGATCCCCATGGCAACAAGAATTCATTTGTTAACAGTCCTGAAAACATATATTACTAAAGCGAACGCTGAGGTCAATCTACTTAAGCGTTTCTTGGAACGTTAAACTATTTGAGTAAATTGAATTTATGATACCTGATATTATTTTGTGACCCTGGATATTTGAAATCATAAGCTCTGAAATGTGCTCTTTTTTCAATATGATATGTATAGATGAACGAAATTTCTCTCTTCCTATATTCCCTTTTTTTGCCTGATCATACCTGTAATCATATTTTCGTTGGAAAATGTTAATCAGGAGACCGAATAGTCGGGATAACAAACATCAACATGTCACTTCGCTATAAAAGGTTTTCCAATGATTATGACATGGTTGAATAACACACTCATAATAATCTGCACTAAGGTCTTAAGGAGTATCTATAGCAACATGGTATCGTTCAAAATATTATCAGCAACATATTTAGTAGTGATGTTATGGATGACTCTAACACCATGTTCTCATTCAGAACGCTATTGGCGCGACATATTTGGGTGTAATTTTGCCATGCCTAATACATTTTGCAATTTACTGACTCCTGCTGTATTCGACAGTGCAATGTGTAGGTTTTCGGCGCCATTCCTAATGTTCATGCATACCAATGTCATGCCAAGGTTAAAGTATACGTTTCTTTAACTAATAAACCTTATAGGTTATTGTACTTTACTATCGGGAAATGATAAGTCTGCATTTACCAAGTCATATGTATGTCTTATCAATTTTCTATGGTGTTTTGTAAAGTATAATGAATGTACTTTCAATTTCTCAAATTAAAAAACATGCTAGTAAAACGCTCTTTACGAAAAACAGCAGAATCTTTTAAAAGGTGGTACTAATCAAAAGAGTTTACTTCTTCCATTTACACTGGTTTTTATTCTTCAAAAAAACGACAATCGACAATACTTTTGCATGTATGAACAGTTGTTTGTACTTGAATAACATGAACATGAATCCTAGCAGACTAAAGGAAAGTTTTGTGTTCGGGTAATAGAAATGGGCACTCTGCTAAGGACAAAGTCTAAAACAGGAAATTAAATGTACGGATCGTGGTGAATTTCAACATTATAAACAGAATCTGCCATACGAAATACTAAACAGAGACCTGTCACCACTATGCAATACATCGACAATAATTTCGCTTTATTTGATACTTCCATTTATTGACTTTAGGGATGTAGATTAATGAGATAAATTGTCACTTAGAGTGGAGTGCGAGAAAACACCGACCATACGACATGTGCAACTTATTATAATGAATTGTCCACTTTAAGTGAAAATGTAAAAGTGTATCTGTTACCATGGTAGCGGTACAACATGCGCATGGTGGGATATAAGATGTTTTGATGCTTGAAAGCTACGAGTAGCTTTATTCTAATATCAGTTTAAGCAGACTTTTCAAAAGTTGCATGATACATTTAACTTGTATATCAGCCATCTAAATCCCTTAGTCAGTGACATCGTTATCCAGTCAAAATAGATATACGCCGATAACCACATGAACCAAATAATAGAATGAAATATAAAAAGATGAAAACGGTAAGACGTAGGATAAACGCCATTATTGAATGTATGATAGTACGTCTTTTACATGTAATTGTCATATTCGTGTTTTATGTTGAATAGTTTTATTCAAAATGGCAATGTATGTTTCTGTGTATATCTGTTCATCTGTGTGTCAGTCTGACGGTGTGTGTGTTTGTGTGTCTGTCTATCTGTGTGTCTGTGTATTTATGTATATGTGTGTAGGTAGGTAGGTATATAGATAGGTAGATAGGTTATGGGCAGGCATCTGTGTATGTATGTATGTATGTATGTATGTATGTATGTATGTATGTATGTATGGATGGATGGATGGATGGATGGATGGGTGGATGGGTGGGTGGGTGGATGGATGGATGGATGGATATCGGTCGGTCGGACGGTCGGTAGGTAGGTAGGTAGGTAGGTAGGTAGGTAGGTAGGTATGTAGGACATTGTGTGAATAATATGGAATCTATCTTGCTAGTCCACGTTCGTATGTTTCATCTCTGATCCTAGTAACGCGGGCTATAAAGCTGTCATCCTAGTTTTCAGAATGTCCCCAATGGTTATTTTAACTAATCCATCACATTTATAAATAATGTATTATCGTAACAACCAATCAAAGTCACCTTAGAAAATTGGCGAACTGGGAATGACATGGTAAAGGTTGGGAATTCATCGGCCACTCAAAAATCAAACTGTCATTTTTTTCCTCTGAGCAATCATATAAAATATACCGCTGGATTTAATGGATAGTTTTGCAAGGAATTTATTCTCATCCATCAATACATCATTTTTTTAAATTGATAAAGTAATAAAGACAATTGTTGAGGGACTAATTCGTCAATATTGATTACCAGGAACGACACTTTCTGGAGTGGATATCCTATATAGAAATGTCAAGATTTGCTTTCAAGTAGGCATATTTGTATCAGGCACGAATTGTCATCAACCGTATATGAAGGTATATACCAGACGTCGTAATTTGAAGAAATACTGAAGAGTTGCATTCTAGATAATAGATAACATTTGGTAAATGTACTAATTTCGTTTAGCGTTATTACTTTGAATCTACCATTGAGAATTACTTCTTCATTTAATGGTGCCTGGGAAGCCGCAAATTGTTGACTTCCTTAACTTACGGAAGACTGTGACAAATCACAGATAAGATGTTCTTACTTTGCTATATTGGTCAAGCTTTCTCCTTTATAAAGAGAATCTTAAAGTTGTACTTTTAACGTCGTCAACTTGCTGCCATTTAGGTCTTAAATTGATTTCCTTGTGGAAAATGAATAAGCTTATTATCAAGTCCCGGATGCTAACCCATTAAGATAAAGTTGCCAAGAGGGCAAGCCAAAACTGAGTAAAGTTGATATCACAAGGGAAACGACTGACAGTACGCATTGCTAGACTTCCATCTGCTTCCTAGGCAGCTTATCCCCATGAAAGCGACGAAGCTTTTCAAAAACTGCCAGGGTCGTCTACCATGCCACACCACAATAAATTGGTAAAATGATAGGGTTGTTTTCATTCGTTGTATACTTAGCTTGCATATGAATAATAATGTATTATTGTCGGTTGTCTGACGTTTCAACATATTATTTATGATGTCGTGTCAGTAGTCATACGAACTCTTATAGAATTCTTATAGAAACTAATTGTATGTAAGTGACGTCATCCTGTTGTCTTTGTTCAGTGCGGTTTTGGTGTTTTAAGTTACATATGATTATTTTGTGGTATATTCTTTGGTATATTCTTTGTGTTGTTAGTGAAGGTGTTCTGTACAGAGTAAGGCGATGATATTGTAATAAAACTAAGTTGACGTGGAATACGTAATGACGTAAGTTTATTTCAAGAAAATTCCTTTCTCAGATATTTTCGTATTTCAGAGCTTTGTACTCATTTGTTTTGACGCAGTCTTACTTCTCAGGGTTACATAATGAGAACTTCTCACTCGTTTATTTTCACGCGCCACTGCATCCTTCGAAAAGTCCAGACACCCACGCCTTCATCCTTTCGACCATAATTAATAATTTTCATTTTTACCACAATTGGATTAATGGGACTTATTCAAGAACATATTTGGGTTCTTTCTTTATTTGAAAAACTGAAACAGTTATCCATTTAATATCACTGACCACTATTTTGTTGCCGCACTGTACTAGATAGAGATACTCTTTCAATGACAATCCATTCTCAATGGCTATAATATAATCCAAACTTCATATCATTAAAACTGAAACATTCAACATTTCAGTCGTATCATTTTCAACAACAACCCAGGGGATCTAATTAATAAGAATATTTTAAATGGGCAAACAAAACGCGAATGTTATCAAATTTACATAGACTACTTACTCAATCAAGTGTATTTTCTATGTCCTTAATATTAAGGCTTCCAGAGCTGAAAGCTGTAATATTTCTTTGTGTTTAATTGCTCTAAATTATTGTTTCAATTGTGTTAATACTTAGACCATTTTCACAGACATTTGGTGATTTATAAAAATTCATCTGAGTAACAAATTGTTGAATAAATTAATTTTATTAAACTCAGTTTGACATTTACTGATCCGCCTTTTATTCTGTTATTACTGTTGTTGTCTTATCTTGAATAATTTTTCTCTTCTACATGGCCGTAGTTTTGACAAATCGTAGGCCTGTATACTTCAAATCATGGTCAATAAAACACCGGTCTAACAACCAAATGTGTTTCCATCCACCCTTTCTTAAAATGGTGGTATTTCTGTCTAATATGCTCTACAACACTTTGAACTTCCGCCATCAGGGAGACGATTTCGTGTCCCAAAATTCAGAACAGTCAGAACCAAATCAAGTGTTGTGCCCACTTCAATAAGACTTTTAAACCAAACTAAATGATTGTATTTTAAAGATATCTGCTCTGCACTGCTTTGTTTTTATCATTTTATCTGACCTACAGAGGTCAAAGACCATATTTCATTTTAAAGACATTAACAATGTGTACATTTTATTTTGTATTTATTGTATCTTTATTTTAATGTGTTTTATGTATGGATCCACATCACCGTAATTTCTCTACGTGAGATGATAAAGTTTTCTTGTATCTTGAAAAGTGCCGACATGACTAATGCTATCAATTGATCACTACAGTCTTCGTAATACGACAACCGAAAAACTCTCATCATACGGTTATAGTTCTGGAACTGTCCGTTCACAAAAGTAATCTTCGACTAATTGGGTTCACTTTGTTGCTATTATATATGTCTGTTCGCTAATAACCTTTCCAGTGTTTTCAAAGACAAATTCCATATGTTAACCTCTTGAATTGAATTGCAGGGTTGAACCATAAAAGATTAGATCGAATCATGTACGTACACACGTGATCCACGTGATAATTTACAACAGCAGCACACATTGGAATAAACCATTCAAGACGGGCAATACACAAGGACAGTCATCATCTTGTTTTAAAGTATCCATAACTTGAAGTGTGTTCCGTGTCTTAATTTCACATTCGTTGTCTGACTCCAAGAACATCTTTACTAACATTGCCAACATTTTCTTCGCATATGCTATCATTATTACGGTAGATCTTCGCCAAATCTTATACATTGTGATAACGAATATTCTTTCAAAGATGTCGGTGACTTGAAATGTAATAAATGGACTTTATGTTATGTCATGCTAGATGATAAGGTTCATGTTAGCGGAACATTTGTCGTGTAAAACAAAGCCCTCAACGATTTTATTTAATATGGTGAACTTGGGAGATTGCCTTGTCGCATAATACGCTTTTATAAAATTGTAATGTTTTTTTTAAAGGTTGTACAGATTGATTCAAAGAAATACATTAAGAGAGTATGTCATGTTTTGTTTACTGATTTGCAGCAATATTCCAGGCGTTACACCTGGGCACTGTCAGTTAAGAATCTTTTTGCTGAGTTAGGGGTGATGTACGCTTGGTTTCAACAGGGTGTTGGTGATGGGATGAGGTTCCTAGTACTCATCAAGCAGCGCTTGTCAGATAATTTTGTACAAAATTGGAATAGTAGGCTAGATGATTCAATCAGAGCTAGGCTGTACAAGCACTTTGATACTTTTTGTTTGAAACCTTATCTAAATATCACAATACAACGCCTTCACAAGCCCTAACTAGATTAAGAGTATCATCATGTAATCTTGAAATTGCGTCAGGCAGATGGGCTAGACCGAGAAAGGCACTGGAACAAAGGTAATTCACTCGATGTCAATATATTGAAGATGAATTCCATTTTGTTCTAGTATGCCCTAAATACGAAGCAATTAGACATAAGTACTCTCAACAACATTACTGGAGGCAACCAACCTTTTTTCAAATTCATTGATTTAATGTCCTGTGACAACGAGTTTGTTATTAAGCAACTTGGCCTTTTTATCTATCAAGCATTTAAAATTAGGAATGAAGAGCTATAACTTGTTTATGTGACATTGATCGGATATTGTTACCATCTCTATTCATTTGTCCATTTAGTTACGTAACATTTATGTATGTATGTATGTATGTATGTATGTATGTATGTATTGTTTTTGCAATGTATGCTCATTGGTCAGTAGACCTATTGCAATAAATCATATCATATATCATATCATGATATTAAATGGTTTTTTGTTTTAAATCGCCTGTCAGCAAGCATGTGTATCAGTAACAATACGCTCCACCATATGGTATTTCCTTCCGCCCAAGCATCAAATTGACGAACAAGTATTACCAACATACCCAGAAACTCAATATCATCAGCACTTTTAGAAACTAGATTCATGAACATGTAAGTATTTAGTACCTCATATATTTATGTCAATTTATGTCATATTCATATCAATATTTATTTTCTTGTTTCTATTCGATACTTCTATTCACCTAAAGGTTTTTACTTTCACTCTTTAAATGACTCAGACACAGATTTGTCGAATAGTTCCTGTCCTATTTAAGCATGGAAAGTTATTGAGGCAGGGCAGACAACACGTACGCTTGTTTAGACGTGACTAGTTAGTTTAGTTGATTGAAAGGAATAGCCAAACACACACTGTAAGTAGAGAGAGGGGGAATGATGTAGACGTTATCACAGTATGATAGGCATTTAATATATAATGATGAGTCTAACACAGCGCCTCGGAGTCATACTCTGCACCTAATATTCACATTACGAGTTTTAACATCGTCTTCAAGTAGTCGCACAGTGTGAAATTTTTCTCATATATACAGTCATTTCAGATTTACTGGAAAATGTCGCACTTTCCAAGAAAAACATCCATACTGTTTCATTTTAGTAAATTACCACCTTCTAATTCGTCAGTACATTTCTTAGCAGTCATGTCTGTCGGGTGTTTTGGATGGAATTACAACAAACTGGACGTTATTCTGTATTTTTATAAGAAAAATTAACATGTATTGCAAATGTGTTGAACTGTACGACGAGACGAATGAATAAGTTGTACTGGTATGTATATGATGAAAACGAGGTTACGGGTTGATTTTATATAATCCCCTCAATACGTAAATCGACATGAATAGGATACCGGATTAGTTCCTCTAGGTATATACAGGGGTAAATGTAGATACAAATTGTGTCTAAATTACACCGAAGCCCTTTGAGCATTGGATTGGAGTCACTGTGCATACTTATGTACGTAACCATGGCGACTACACCATGAGACCAAAGCTGACGAATGTGTTGGTACGTGGTGGTGAAGGTGGTGTTGGTGGTTGTGATTGTGGTGGTGGTAGTGGTGGTGGTGGTGGTGGTGGTGGTGGTGGTGTGTGGGGGCGGCGGCGGCAGCAATAATGATGGCGGTATGGTAGTGATTATCACCATCATCATCACCACCACCACCAAAATCATCATCATCATCTTCGTTGTCGTCGTCGTCGTCGTCGTCATCGTCATTAAATGTGATGACAGTGGTGAAGAAAATGACGAGAAACGTTTATGTTCTGTCCATTCGGTTTATTTGCCAAAGATGTTCATTGTGCAGTTGTTAGTGTTTTTTGTGCGTCTTTTTGTATTTCATCTACAGATAGTATCGTAATATTGTCATGCGTTTTAAATTACTGATATAATATGAAATCCCAAATTAACTCCAGAGGTTTCGCAAGCAGCTGTAGAATAAGACAATCTAACCTATCTCTTCAGATGTTTCTCGCAAAACGGAGTTGTAGTCTGTCAGTCGCGAGGATTACTATGTGTCCAGCGTGTAGGGTTTTTTCTACTCTAAAGATTAACCAGGTCATACATATAGTTACATGGCTTCATTAAACTAAAAAAAGAACGTCTCAGACCAAGTTAAAACAGCAAATTATTGTATTATTGATGGATTTGCGTGATATACATAATAATAATAATTATAATAATAATGATGATAATGTTGGTTCTTATATACAAGCGCATAGGGTTAAAGCATTCACATTATAACCTCATTGCAACCTATATCCCACCAGGTCCCCAATTATACAGCTGGGTTGACTAAGGCACGTACAGTCATGGTTCAAATCTTGCCCAAGGACTTTAGCCACTCAGAAACAAACGGCATCGATGGAGCTCGAACTTGTGACCAGCAGATTCCAAGCCGGCCACTCTATCCATTCGCCCATCATGACTCCACATACATCCATTTCAAGATCGCTATAATATTGAAATCAAATGATATGCTGAAATCAGTACTGAAAGAAAAGTTTGAACAGTTGTTTTGAGAGTGTATTCCTGGTCTGGTCCCTAACAAGATTTGTGATTTCAAATCAAAATGTTTGAAGATCAACTGCGCCTTGCCTTGAATTATACAGTAACTGAATATAAGTCACAAATTGGGGCCACACTATTGGAGAGTCAATTGACATGATTGCATTTTAAGAGCACCTACTCCTAGTGTCTACTGCAATGATGTTTGCTCGCCAAGCCTGGTTATCGAGGTCTTCATATAAACCCCAAAGGTCGACGAGCTACAGTTCTTTGTGAAGACAAAGGTCTAGAGTAATTGATTTAATAGTTATCTTATTTATTACCATCTTGTCCAATTGATAACTCTTACAGTGTATGGCATTTAACTAATACTACAATAGGAACATACCAAACTGGTCAATGCTGCTTCGATCACTCACAGTTCATGTACCGTCATTTAAAATTTGACTGAATTTTCACAGCTTATAAATACGAACCACTAAAGTGTACAATAATGAAGCGATGTAAGATATATAATAATGAAATAGTATACCTGTTCACAGATTTCTATATACATAGTGCGTACCAAGTATTCACTATACATATATATTAACAGTAGTGTGGACCCAGCCTTGTGTTAGCTGACAGTTCAAAGAAGACCGACAACAATGAAAAGCGATAACAGTTACTGTATTTTTTCATTAAAAGTTCGCAAAATTCCTACACGATGGTAATGACAATTGAAGTAAATAACGTTGGCATACCCACTGGCATCGTGACAGTAATTCAAAATCAAATTAAAACACTCTCTTTTACTACTTTAGCAAAAAGTATGGGCTTTGAGGAAATGTATGCTTTGTTTAGGGTATTGGTATTTTATATTTTAAACTAGTTATTAAAATGCGGCATATAATACATCCGTAATTTCAAAATATTAATTTGCGGAACATATTTGCACAAAATGTTTAGTTGGGTTTTTTTTTTAGAAAGTGATGAAATAAAAACATACAGGTTGATACAGAAAGAATGGCTGACTTATAGTAGACCATGACTATTAAAGTGGCACACGCTGAGTTTCGATTTTTACTCATCGACAAGTGAAAATACTTGCTTAAGACCCCAATTAAATTCTTCCTAGATAATAGTAATAATTGCATGCCTTCTATTACATTACTATCGTCTTCTGATGGTGTAAAGATAGTTGATTGCATGATACGAATTTCCTCGACATTTGTATACGTATGATAAATTACGTCATCGGAACGTTTGTAAGCTATATCTTAATACATAGGGTTTTGATGTCTTTCAAGTATGTTTCAGTAAATAGACTGCAAGTAGTTTTTAAACATGCAAGATAAACTACGCCCAAACTATACACCTAGCTTGTGCCCCTTCAAGGCAAGTAAAATGTCCTTTGTATATAAGAGGATCGAATACAATTCAATTTGTTATGGCTGTTAAATTTGAGACGAACACTGAAAAATGGCCCCGTATATCATTGTCTCGTGTTTGTCCATAAATTGCTTGGATGGGTGATTGATTTGCTAATTGCAATATTGGAAGGTTATTTATATTAAATATTGATATTAGAAACTGGTAATTTTACACATTATCAAACTAGAATGAAAATGTATTGCATTGATGGTCGCTTAAAGGTAATCCATCATACATGTCCAATTGCCGATTATGTCAAAACGGAGCAAATATTAACATTTGCAAAAAAATTACATAGATGTGTACTTTTGAACCGGCTGCTGTCACGTATTTCATACAGGGGGTATGCAGGCAACCTTGAGATATGACCTGATGAATCGTGTCTTTGCTAGATATATCTAGATGATTGTACCCTCAACGATGGACTTTATTGGCTGTATTCTCCACATTCCATTTAATTTGAAATGAGCTAAAGAACGCACATGTAATGTATCGCAGATATGTTGTCAGCGCCTTAATAAAAAATAAACAAAGATCGATCGTCAAGTTCCATATGTCATTAGTATGCCCATGCCAAGAGACCGTCTTTTAATAGTTACGTGGTCCAACACACAATATGCGACCACCTAGGTGTCTGTATTGTGATCAAGGCCAGGGGAAGAGATAAGCGACTGAAATATTATCTTGGAAACTGAGACTGAAACTGTAGTATAAGTTCACGTGAAAGTGAAGGCCATTGGTACATGGTCAAATGCTTACAGCCATTTACTTTGACCTTCAAGGTCAATTGTAAATGCTAACCGATGTCTGAAAGCATCCAATGCCTAGGCTATTCCAATGCTGATCTATATTGGGATTATATTTGTAGTAAATGAATGTCTAGGCTTCATGCCTAGCTGTGACGTTTAATCTATGCTTCCTTTGGGAACTTACACATCAAAATAATGACAAAACGGGACTGTAAAGTTACAAATAAGCCAAATTGGCAACGGTTTAATCTTCTTAGGGTTTAATTTCCTTTTTTTAAGGACTAGAAAGGGAGATGTATATTCCTACCCTGACGTATTTAGTACTTGTACAATTAAATTTAAAGACACATAACTATATGAAATGATACTTGTACGGCACATAAATCACATAAACAGTACAGTAATTTCCGAAGTCATTGAACAAACACAACATGGAAAAGTCAAAAAGCTCGTAAATAGGAGACGTGTTTTAATGCGCTTCTAAAGTAAAGAAAAGGTTGGAGACTGGCGAAGTGTTCGTGGTTAAATGTTAATCGTATGATTACAGGAGCACGACAGTATTTTTGGCTTTTGACACCACGAAGGATTAACTGTTGCTGAGACACATTGTAAGCCTCTTAGATGTTTCCATTACCACCCATGCTGATGGCAACACTATCTTCAATTTCTTAGTTAACTATGTGGTGCCATGCTGTATTAGACAACTTCAGTGTATATTACGTATATTGGGATATGTGAACAGGTTAATGGCGTGGCATGAAGTCACCTTTGATGTGGGTGGGTGGTTGTATGTGTGGGGGATGGGTGTGTGTGTGTGTGTGTGTGTGTGTGTGTGTGTGTGTGTGTGTGTGTGTGTGTGTAGAGGATTGGTGGGGATGATATTACATACCTCAATATACCCATACGAACTCGCCATTGTTTCAGAACATCCGGGATACTTGCCGGTCAGGTGATGTTTAAAGGGCAATATAAAAGAAAAGGTAATAACTCGTAAAAAACTACACTTTACAAGATGCTCTAGTTATCTGAGTTAAAACCTTTACAACGTAAATATACATTTCGCACCATGTATACTTTCACTGGGCAGGTACTAAAACTATTCCGGCCATTTGAGCCTTCGTACGTATTGATATGTTATGCTCTTCACGCCCTCCTCACGTTGGGTTGATCCGATCTCGAGTTGGTCACAAAGAACCATATTGGAGTAAGAATATACAATGTTGATGGGGATAGCAGGCCTAGCCTATAAACTGGACTAAGATGTATTTAGAAAAGTAAGGTATATATAAGGTGTATATATAAATACACTTGTAACCCTATATCCCCACGGACTTAATGGCTATGAACCATCTGGCATACAAATCTGGCTATACATGTTCTTCATTTACCATTTAATTTATTTTACATTTCCCCCTTTGATCACATGACTGTATTTTCCTTTTGTTCGGACATGCGTAGTTCATTTGCTAGTAATCGTGTGTTTGTCACAGCTCGAAGAAGGTGTGTTAGACGCACCGAAACGTCAGTTATTAGTATTTTACTGTGGGATTGGAAGTAAGGCTGACTTCGTACACTACTACCTGTTCAACTACTACCTTTTCAACAAGTCACTTATATATCGATACGGATGTAAAGCTTACACTGTATATATATATAAATATATATATATATATATATATATATATATACATATATATATATATATATATATTCATGATATTATTTATATATAGAAACTCAGTGTTAAGTTATATATATATATATATACAAAACTATATATATATATATATATATATATATATATATATATATATATATATATATATATATATATACATACATAAATTCGCAATATTTAGTAACTTTTCCTTCATCATTTTGCTGCGAATACGTAGAGCAGTAGTGCGTTTAGTTCTCACGCTTGTCTTAGAATGTATGTAGACCTATAAAGTTTGTCTTGATGTACACTGTAAGGCTTAAAAATTGTGTGGTTCCAAGTTATACACTCAATTTTAGAATAGGTGGGGTGGGTAGATTTTTTTAAAATTTTATTTAAAAGATTTTAATATGTGAGTGTCTAGTTCAGGTAGTTATGTTTTCCGATGTTTTCCATGTGATCTTTGTATTATGGTTTCTTATCATCAGATGTACAGCAATTACAGATTGGAAGAACAGTTTTATATTGTCTTTGTAAGTTTCAGCATCCACTTTTTCTTGCGAGACTTCACAATTTTCGCGTGTTTTTCCCATGGCTTCCATTTCTATGTAATGATTCCCTATAATACACATAGGGTCCTTCTATAGACATCGGTTGTTTTCATGGCCATTCCCTAGTATCTAACAATGTCATAACAATCACACTGGGAGAATTACGGTGGCATCATCAGGTGAATGTCCTAACAACATGTAAATGTTCAAAAAGGCCGCATGTATATGCAATCAGCGGTGTAACGTTTATGATCTTGGAATACGTGATGCGTAAACCGAACATATTATGGAGGCCTTGTTTGGAAACGTTTATAAATGCAATTGTCATACGCAATTTCATCTGGAAATAATAATCATCCGTCGACACAGTCATTGTCATTTAAATGTGAACATAATGAGAGCAATGCTGATACTCAAAAAAATAATCACTATCTGAATTTCTTGTTCAAGTAAAAAAACATGTTTTTTGAGGTTGCAATACCAAGCGAGCGGACTGTCTGTGTATAAAACAAAAATGCACATTTAAAAACATTTAATCTATTGTAATTTAAATATGCATTGAATGACAAACTCGTCGAATATTGATAAAGGACGGTATAGGTAACAGATGGCATTAGGAGTAAAATGTTTCTATTTTGACGATAGCCGGCGGAAGATATCAATCTGTAAGAGAAATATTCAACTGTGTTCCATAACATAAAATCACTTAGTCCATTTAATTTGTCGCCTCGACGGTCGCCATACTGTTGATTACCTGTTTCACATATTGGTAACATTACCTTCGCTAAGATACAAGGAAACTGGATACAGGTAAGCAGGTAAACGTAGAATGACAATTCATGTCTCAAACAGAATATATCGAAATTAGATCCACCTTTAAATTGAAAGCATGTCGATGAATGTGTATTAAGTCAACCAATTTCACTTTACATGAATAAGCAGTCGTATTCAAACTAACTCATTACACGAAAAACTGCCAACAATTACATGTAGTGAATACGGACTCTTCTGTATCATTATTTACGCAACCAACTGCTGGTAACAAATTACATGAAAGCACTGAACGTGTCACACTGAAGAGTGGATACATCGCTTGTCTGCGGGAGGGCGGTTTCAGAAACACTGTGTACACATCGTTTGTTTCTCTGGTGTCTCATTGTAATATATAGAAACGGAATTGGCCTGATCAAATATTTATAGGTACAGATTGTGCAAATAGAATTCAACCTTGCATGTAATTATACGATGGATGTGTGTCTTTGGTGTAAAAACAACAACAATGAAGGCTTAATAGAGAGATTTCGACATCTATTCCTCCATTCAATAATCATAGGAAAGCTTGCCTTATGATTTCGAGTTTACATAGATCTTCTCATTATATTCGTCTTTTGATGAATGTCTATTAACATACACGTGCTTGATAAATGATGACATTTTATTATATAGAATATATACCTTCGTCTAGCGTTGGTTATATACAAATATGAAAAGGGGTTTCACCCTTTGATACGATAACAGATGGCATGTATAACTAATGCGTTTTGACCACGTGGTCAGGGTTTATGTCACCTCGTTTTTATCAAATACTAGGGTATGGCCTTGTCAAATGATATGTTTACATGTAATATTTCTTTGTTTGGTTTAATTGGTGATTATAGCCGATGTTATATGTGAAATCACGGTCACTCGTTGGAAGGACAACCTTGCTACCTTGAATAAATGCATCATCTCAAGTTACTCTCTGAAGCAAACAATATTCTACTATAATGTGGGATTTTTTTAAATTGAAAAAAAGAAATATTGGCACTCAAAATATATAAGCTTGATATGTACCAAATGTTTTGTGCGCGAACGTCTGTTCACGTTCCTGCCCAGTGGATGTGGTTTAAAGTATTCCCTAATAGTCCAGCAGGGATCGTGGGTGAAAGGGGTGTGTGTATGTGCTGATAAAAGCGTGAAATTTGGCACAGAAGTACTATTTACCCAAAGGGTCCATCGCGAACTGTTGCCATGACAGCAATGACGACCCTTTTTTAAATATGGCTGCCATCACATGATATAAAATAGACATTAATTGAAGAATACTGTGTTAAAACATTAATACTCGTTCAAAGTTTTTATTAATGATTTTGGATTAGATATACTAATTGCCATGTAGGACGCTCAGTTTAAGGCAAATGTTAAGTACATGTATATATTACACCCAATCCGTGAAACTGCCCAATTCATGAAATGTGCATGTAACTTTGCCCAGTTCATGGAATGATCAACCTAATGCAAATGAGAGCATAGATTACGATCTAAAAGGGGCCAAATTAAATATTTGGGGCAAGAATTTTGAACTGGGGTGTTGATTATCGAACTTTATTAAAAACACGAACTACACTGAATTATAATAAAATAAGAATTGTGAAGTGATGAGTTTGTAAATACATGATAATAAAGTTGTTTGATTCTTATTCTTTTTTGTGTGTGTCCTATAAAAGATGCTCATTTCATGTACTAGGCATATCTTACCACACCCACTTCATAACCTGGGCAACACGATTGACCATTACATGAATGAACTTGGTAAAGTTTGGGCAAGTTTACAAATTGGGTGTAACATATGCATTTCAAGTACAGTCTGTCTTTGTTCCAATGCGATTGGACATACCTCTGAGATATTGTCAGTTGTACAAATTGAAATAGTTAATTTAGAACAGCCCTGATGACCACGTTATATAAAGTGATTGACTTCGATGAACCGGTGATATCCAATATGAAAAGTGGAAAATCTTGTTTCATATTTCGAGAAGACAAATTTGACGTTCGAGTTGCTACATCTCCAAGTATATTCATAGCATGCTATGAATGGAACAGAGTAGTAAATTCTCTTACCGGATCTAACAAGAATGAGTACGTCTATACAACCAAACACTTGACATCAATCGCTAATAGATGAGGGAGAAAACATTGAGAAAATGCAAACGTTGCAGCATGATCAGGCTAAATGAAATGATATTTTGATATTTAACATTTTTACTAGTATATCAGTCAACGAGATGCGACAACTACAACGAAGATAAAATTTGTAAACTTTGGAATTCATAACGTAAGTCAATGTGTATCAGAGGAGAAAGAATAACTTTGAAAACGATAATAACCAAATCGTGTTTTATGACTTTATTTATTATGCATTACACATTTAATGATAATGTAGCGGTCGTAGTTGATTAAAGGAAAGAGATTAACAAATCGGTCATTAAATTAAATGGCGATTGTAACCATACGGTCTTTACTTAAATAATAATAAATCAAATCAAACTGGAATAATAGCACAATATTCAATAGGTCATTCCAGACTGCAAACAGGAAATTGCGAATACAGCGCCCTCGTTCAAATTGGGGGTATCATCACCTCATAGTGCCGTTTCTTTAGAGCGCTTTCCCTTGTTATTATGTAGAAGTGTAAATCAGGGATGTTTTTCATATTGTTCAGACATTAAGGAAAGCTGCAGTGCTCCATGATTAACCAAGTAACCTATACCATGTATGCCCCAAGGTACACAGTCGGGAAGTAGAGCGCCGCGACGGCAAATTTTGAAAAGACCTATTGTAACCATTGCCGCACATAAATAATGGTAGCGGTTCCATACGATCATTCACAGTTACTGTAATATTTTTAACACAAAATAATGAATTAATGTAAACTATCACCATGCTATTGAATATTACTTGAACAAAGTATGTACAGAACATACAATGTAAAGGGTTTGTCCATATAGGTAACATGCTTATGATGGATTTCCTTCTAAGCCTATTGAAATAACGGAATACATTACATTTCTGAGAAAAGAGGAAGATATATTTTATTCATCTTTCAAATGTGTTATCAACCACGCAGATGAGATATTGATATTTCTCATACACGTGTTTTATTTATGATAAGTCACTTTACTTTTAATTTTTAATAGAAACACTTTGAAAAACTTTCAGCAAAGCAAAATATATATTGTGTTATTGCTATGAGGTAGGTTTGTGATTTGGTAACATCAAAACGATTCATAACGCGATATATTTGGAACACGTGACTGTTTTGTGAAATGTTAATAATCCATACATTATATCTATAAAAAAAATGGTTTACTGGTTCCATTACAGCTTTAACAAATAAAAGACTTTGGTTCATCACAGAAGACTTGATTTGATTTGATTTGGCAAAAAATATTCAGGAAACCACAAAACAAAAACGGAAAAAACACTTTTGCTTTCACAAGCAAACAAATACAGCACGGAATACTTTGCCGAGGATAACAACATATTCGCTAAGACAGGGATTCATAGTCAGAATTTCAGATCACAGGTCGCAGGTTACAAATATCATTGTGACGCACAGGAGTATGAGCGAAATGACAATGTGTTTTTTTCATGTTTGGAAACAAGGACAACTACCATCGCTGTCTGCCTCACTCACCTTTGACATCGCACGATAACAAGAAAAGATGCAAACGACAACGTTTCGCTTTATCATGTATTATGATCGTAAAAGCTTATCATCTACATTTATCAAAACAGGTGAATCATTTAGACATGATGATTCTAAATAACTTAGAAAAGCTCCATTGTATACAATAAGGACTTCGTTTATGTTAATATATTTAATTATTCATTTTTTTCCGCAGCATATTGAATATTTCATAAATGAATCTCTCCAACACAATTTCAAAAGTGAAAGTCTCTGCATGAAGGGCTAATCCCGAAACGTCAGCTATTTGTCAGCTATTTATAAACCGAAGACATTTATTCTACGTACTCTATTTTTAAGACGCCATGTTCGCTAAATTATTTTACTTTTAGAGGGATGATGAACGAGCATAAACAAAACTTGAAACGGAACACCGTACTCATGAAATAGCTTTATCTTCAATTACAACTGAGCAACCACTTAAACTTTTAATTTCCTATTCAAGTGTCATGACCTCTATCCTAACCTCCCCCTGGCTTCGTAATCCACCGTCGCATCTGCATGCTATGATTTCTTATCATTTTCCAATTATCGAACAATTGGAAACACTCCTTGCGTTTTCCACGGGACTATCATTATGTAAATCATCTCATCCATACAGTGGTATACAGGTTCAATGATCGTTGCTATAGTGACAGATACATATCAAATTGGGTTGTTGTAGAATGCAATGCTCTTCTCAGAAGGGATTAAGACGAAATTAAGATATGTGATATGTCAATCTACTGTGAATTCTTGTTACATTTAATATTCACTCATAATCCCCTAACTATCACTAAAATGACCAAAATGTTCTCTTAATCTGCTCTATTGATAATTCTCGGTTATTGATTAGACCTAGACATTATCTCATTATGTCACTTCAAAGTTAATTGCACGAACACGAGCTCTACAGGTCTGATCAGTGTGACGTTCCTGTTGTCTTGACAACATGAACGCCTTATGGGAGCATGCGCACCGGTGAAGACAGTGTTCTATTTAATCACTATAGTGGCAAAAGCCTTACCTGATTGTCTACGTTTTTCTTCTGTTATCAGGTTTCACGAGCCTTCCTGCTTATTCAATACTACGACATCAACGAACATAGTGGAAATGACGAAAACCTAAACTATGTTGAAACTCCGCTGGCTCCCAAGGTAGGAACCATCAAGATAAAAACTACACTTGTACAGACAACACTCGTCGTTTTATATCACCATATAAGTACTATCGTAGTTTTTGAGGTGCTTTTTATCAAGTTTATTTCCGAGAACACATTTTCCAATGATTGTTTTCGCTGCAGTCGTATGTAATGCAAACATTCATAAATACCAATTCATTTAGAACGAAAATGTATTTTTTCCAGTAGTACAGCTGTGTCAAATTATATTTAAAACGAGCCGCTTTTAATCATATATCAGGAAGAAGAATTCTTAAAAAAGCATTAATTTTATATCCGTAATAAAACAGACCATGGGCCTTAAGGGATTATACACAATATAGCAAAAAGTTAATCAACATAAGTGCATCTTTTATTCTCTGAAGCTAATTACTGAATGAAAACATATCCAAAACGTATAGTACCAGGTTTGTCTATTTATGAACTGGTTGATTGCGTGCCTATTCCAACGTCTATGTTTGTAGTATTGTCACGAGTCTTTTGTTCATCTACATTTTGTTTCGTTTTGGGTTGTTGTTATGGTTGTTGTTGTTGTTGTTGTTGTTGTTGTTGTTGTTGTTGTTGTTGTTGTTTTTAGATATTGTATTTTATTGCCAGTAAACAAGTCAATGTCTTTAACAGCCTAGCATAAAAAATATTACACATGTTTATATTCAATTTGCACATTTACTAGTTATACTTTTCTATGTAGCTAGTTTCATTCGTAGAACAATATGTCATGAATTTCAGGGATGTTCCTTATTTCTTTGATGACATGAAATGTGTGTTTCATTAAAAAAAACTACTCGTAAGGCCATGGTGACTATTGAAAATTTGACCTTTGACCTTACGTATTCTGTTGAACCTGTTCCAAAAATGTGAAACAGTAGGAATACAAACCATGATGACAAAACATCTTACTATGGGTTTTAAACATCTTTTGAAATATCACTGAAATATCACATAAGATGCAAAGTTTGTGAAATGCCACGTATTTGGTATTGAATTACATGTCTTGGTGTTTAGACTAGTGTATTTTTATATACATATGCATATGCACGTCTTTCGTGTCGTTTTTAGGGCTTCAACTTGGCTACGAAATGACACAATGCTTTTAGTCCTGTATTAGGCCAGAAAAAATAAAAAAGCTGTTCAACGGGCCCGACCTACCTATATTTTTGGCATTTCAGTTTGGGTTTTTTGGTGATGGGCAATATATCCTCATATGGACTTCGCATGTCAGTAAAGTGCACACTTTGTTTCAAAATTAAGGAGATTTCTTTATATTTTCTGAATGATACATGTAACAATATACATTTAAGACAATTCCAAGTTATATAATATCGTATACAGTGATTTACTTGGCTCTGATGATGCATACAAGAGTGAATTGAGATTAAACTAAGCTATTGCATATCCAATAAAAGGAATGAGCAAATCTTAACGACGATGGGAAAGGGGCTGAACATTCATTGTGCCATCAAAAGTCTGATAGTCTGAAAGTCTTGAAATGTTTTGCTCTTTATTTGCGATTTTTTGGAACCAAATTAAACTTCAGGAGACGTCATTTACCAAGTGCACATCCGCAAGATATCTTTCAGCTTTGCCACAACAAAATATACTTCATACATAGCCAGATAATATGTACTGCATAGCATAATTGTCTCTCAATTCTGGTAACTTAAGACCATATTTAAGCATTGTAAGACTATAAAATGTCTATGGTTTGATATTTTATGCCTCTAAATGGCCTCCTACATTGTCTTATTTTAAAAAAGGATTTCATATTTGGAGGTGTCTCCTTCCAATCAGTAGCAATCACGGTGATAGGTGATTGTCTTTCTCCCAAAACAAGATGGCAGGTGGCTGGCTAAGTACCTCCCTGTATAGGTTAGAGCTCATTATGAGACATCTTCTTATGTATGTGAAATCCACATTCTTTGTAAAGTAATCTCGTTTGTTCTTGGAGTTGGTTATCGCTGTTATTTTTAATGCAACATTGTACGATATAATTTTATATCTCCACTGCAGTGTAGTGGTTAAAATAATTCTGGAGTTTCATTTGGCGGTTCTCAACATTTTTGAGAGGAGAGGGTGAGAGGAGCTATAAAATGTGTTTAACCGTAAATTGTATACATTTCCTAACTTTACAACTGATGGAAATTGATTGTCATACAGACAAATTGCAAGAGATGATATCAATGACTGAATAAGTACTATGTAACTCAACTTGAAATATTTTGCCATCATGCATTATATATGGTTTGTTTTTACATTCTTGTCAAGCATTGTAAAAGAAAAAGTCGCCCTACCTACCCAATGAGTTGGGTTAGGTTTCCCGTTGAACAGCTTTTTTATTTTTTCTGGCCTAAAGTGTTTACATACAATTACCCCACAACTAATCTAACACATGATCATGTATGTTTTACTTTGCCTAACATATTAATTGTTACTTTTGTGAAGTTATATTTGTGATATCAAACATATTGTTACATGACTCTTATTAGTATGTAGCATGGTAGAATATTAACATGTACTTTGTTTCTCGTTGTCTGCCAATATAGCCTTTCATACGTATTTGATTTCACTTTTAAACAAATTAATACTGATACAAAGGTATAGGTCTGTTTCGACATTTAAGAAATATTGTTATCCGAAGTAAATGTCTCGACCAATGAATCAAACTTTACTGATAATGCTATTATACAATAGTGCGAATAATTTCATGAATAGTATTGTTTCCCTTTTTATCTTGCTTTTGAAGATTTTATCAAAATATTCTTATATTTTTGTGCATGAATGGAAACTGACGGGTGGATTATTAGAATTGTAGAAGAAAAGCAGCATATGCTTTAATCTCAATGTGAAACTCGATCCAATGCGACTTCACAATAATGTGATCTTCCATAAAACAGGTTACACATGTTAACAACGCTCGTAAAGTTTGAACGATAATTTAAATGAATTGCCGTGCTTGATTTTATTATTACTAAAATATTCGTGTTGGCGTTGGAATAATGAATGTACTGTTTAGCTTTGCAGCTATGTTAGATTCGATAGCATCTCCTCTGTGTTTATCTAACACAATTAATGGTACTTTCAAATTATCGGTAATAGACATGTCATGCCTATCCATGCGAGAATGAACATTAGACGAGTTCTCTGAATAGTTTTACAGTTCCACTTATTAAGCCTCTTTCTCACTGTCATACACCGAGCCAAAGCATGCTTGGTGGCCTCTATAGCCAACGTCACAATACATACGACAACCGTCGCTAGGCTATAATTTTTAGAAAGTACGTTCACCTTATACGTTCTATAGATGTTTCAAAAAACCCAAATTATCACAATTACCAAAAGGACTGTTTTCTAAATATGGCTGTGATGATTATGTTAGCAATGTATCGTGAATAGATATCAAATGGAACGTTATACATATGTATGTACTATAGGTTGCTGATGTTAACTAGATATCAAAAGAGGTCATATTTCATTGACAAGGTGATACAGTATCAGTGCCATCGTTGGAAACCTGAGTGAACAGCAACAAAATGAGTTCTGGTAAATTCAAGGCTTCGAATATTGAACATGAAATTGCGGCAATCAACACTTTCCTCGTGACTCATTACATAATGTGGTGTCTTTTGTCTGTAAGCATTGCTAGTTGTGTGCATAGCATCATATTGCAGATGAATTCGAAAACGATAATATCGCAGTAGTGCGTATTCTGTTATTCCCCTACATGTACGGTTCTTTCTAAAATTTAATCGAGACTTCTACAGTACATTGTACCTAATGAAGCGTGGACTCCAATGACTATGCGACGACGTGTGAGGAGTAGGAAATTCAGTCAAGCTAAACGTGATCGGGTTGTAAACCATGGCAAATTGCTCCAATTTGCAATTCGTGGGATACCCGGGAACTAAGCTAAGTATGATTTATTTCAACACGTCTGTTTATCAAATGAACATGCTGATTAGTGTCCCGGACTCAATAAAACTCAGTACCAAACCCTAGATGAACGAATCTCGTAGATTAAAATGAGCTGTTGTAAATTTGTCAGTACATTTGGTTTCCATAGATGTATAAGGACAAAACAGTGTGTAAGGCGTCAATGGACTACATTTACATACAGACAGAAGCATAGAATAGAATAACCATCACAAACAATGACATGAAGAAAATAATGAAATCAACATTTGCTCAATCATACATATTAACAGTTACGACCGAATGGAAACTATTCGAAATACTTTGGCAATATTACTACCCACGAGCATACTACTACTAGTACTACTACCTACGAAAATATGAAATTGAATTTCACTTTAAGATCCTTCAACAACTCCAACGAATGTCTGAAGTGTATACGACATCGCCTGGGCACAGTGAAAGTATGGCAATGACGTCAGTGTATTACGTCACAGAATGTACTATGTTGGTCATTGAATGTATTATGCATCAATAGATAACTTTTAGACGTGAAGCCACCATCATGTGCTACCATAATGTCCAAGTGGATGCTACGATGAGTGGAGTATGCGTCAAGTCAGAGTACACAGTTTTTAATACTTTGTAAGGGAATAAAATCAAATGTTATGCCCTTTGACGATTGTCAAAACAAAATCCAATCTGGACCATGCAATATAACGTACTATCAGATTATGATTTACAAGCTACAGTGAGTGCCACAGTATATTTCTATATGCCTACCTATTATACTGCATCCAAACGCCGTGATGATCTACCCAAGCAATACAGTCTGAAAAGCAAACAAACAGAAACAAACCACTAAATATATGAAATATTTCACTTTAGATGGAACCCTGTCCAGAAGGTATAGTTCTATCATTTATCATGGTATAACAACATTTATATGGATTTAGAGCAGTTCCTTCGTGCTTGGAAGCATAATCTGTACATGTATTTGAGGTCGTTACGACCTCAGTACAATTTCCTGTGATAACTCATATAATCCCCTGACATGGTGTTCGTCGGTTACACTTATCAATCATACGTTAGATTCCAATATTTTCGTGATCGCAGGTGGTGTGACCTCGACTCAATTTACATTTGAGCTTTTCCAATTGTAAATATGGCAAATTCAGTTCAAAATTCACTAAGTACAAATGTTTGCCACATTAGCATTTAAATACAATCATCAAAATGTTTTATCAATGAGTTGATTTCATTTCGCTTTATACATTTCCTTTAAAATGTAGAAACTTCACAGAATATGTAATTCGATATAAGCTACCGGGAGACTTGTATCATTAACCTGCATTGTCTGGAAAGTAATTGATTCAAGGGTTTGTCTGCTAAGGAAACCCCCAGCCTAATTGCCTAAATATTCAATTTCGGTCCAGTAATTGGCTTACTTGAAGTAAGAGCTCAGTATTACTATAGTACAAGTAAATTAGAGCATTCCTAAGTGGGTGATATTTCGGAAATGCGGAATATATTCGAATCAAAAAGCTACAATAAGGGAGCCTTCAGTATTTACAAGGGGAGGGTCGGAGGAAATCACACATTGTCTATTAAGTAAAACATGACCCTCTCCCCATTCTCCATTTGTAAAAAGTAACCCTCCCCTTTGTCCCATTCTGTAGAACTTGACCCTCCCCATGACATATACTGAACGTTAATCAGTATTCCCATTAAATGTATACATACAAATTAAATGATTTTTGACTAGATAAAGCAATATTTGTACATATAAAGTGACAAAACAGTAAAAGACTGGCTAGTTACCTTTCTCTTATAATCATACACTATCTAGTTAGTATCTAAAACATGTTTTTCATGTTGTGCATACTCTGCCTGATCTGGTCACTTGTAAAAGTTCCCTGATATCATTGTCATCATAATCACCTTCATCTTCAGTATTGCCATTATCAGTGTCACTCTAATCTGACTCACTGGTACTACTTGAGTCAGTACATGTATCACTGTCCATGTTCTCTATGACATTCAAAACTAAATCATCATCATCATCATCATCATCAACATCATCATCATCATCATCATCGTCGTCGTCGTCGTCGTCGTCATCGTCGTCATCATCATCATCATCATCATCATCATCATCATCATCACTGCTATCATCACCATCATATTTAACAACAACACCACGGACACTCAACAAAATGCATCGTTTTATTAAACACTTTTCTTACAATATATTTATTTTTATTTTTGTATTTTTGCATGTAAAGTACTCGTAAAAATAAATGTTGAATGCTCATCTCACTTTTACATCTGAAAACACACAAAACGAATTGACAATAATTGGATCTTCAGTTTGGTCACAAAACTATGGATTGTAAAATGTGATTCGTCACCCCACCCCTCCACCCCACCCCCCCCCCCACCCCCCATCCCCCCCATCCCCCGTAAATACTGAATGCTCTGTAATGTTTTAGGGACGAGATAATTGTGTACTTGCTTTCATAGATTTTACATACGACATACAGTACGACATTGTAAAGCAGAAGAAACCATATGAAAGCAGAAATTCACGATAGTCGCTATAGAAAGCATTCAAATCTTTGCAATCACTTTAAATTGTCTTGATTTCAAGTGGGGGTTTTCTTCATGGTGTAGTTGCGCAAAAGCCTGTATACAAAGTTTAACGCTGATATGAGTACAGTAAGTGTATATAAGGCTACCATGTAGGCATACTGTGCAAACTGTAGAATACAATGAGTGGGGTTTTGTTTGTTTGTTTTTTAAATTGTTGTGCTGGAAATTGCTCCCAGCGATTTTCTGTTATGCAGACATATAAACACAAACACACATAATTCTACAGAGATCCATTCAGGTTTGGGACCAGTGACAGGGCTATGTTGCACGCTCTATAACAGTTGAAACTAGTATATTAATGCCTTACCCTTATACATTTACTGACATAAAGGTGATGACTTCACATTTGCCGAAACATCAAATATTCAATATGACGTTCATACAATTTTCAAAGTCATCTTTATTTCATTGCACCAAATGTCAACGTTCATCAGAATGCTACAATGAACTTTTAGTGGACTCACTTAGCCATATTGGATTGAATTGGATCATGAAAACCTTTCTATACATGTTTTAGAGAAAACGGATTTTTAGGGCATGACAAGGTCCGTACATAACTTTCTCTGTTTCTCTGGGCATCTAATGAATCATATTTGAATTTCTGTCCATTGAGTATTTTTTTTTTTTGCATTTTAATATTGATTGCGCATGCCTATTACAGTCCAAGATTGAGTCTACCAAACATACATGGTCTAGTGAAGGGTAACGATTATTAGTCAAAAATAGAACTAGAATCTGCGGGGTAAGGGGTTTGTCCAGTGGGCCGCATACCCCTACCAAGGCTTCCCGTGTGTACCGACACCTAGAGAGATTACCCATATTATAGCACTTGTCGTTCTAAGGTATTTTGCTTTCCTGTATTCCGGCATTGATTAACATTCTCAAACTTCAGCGGCGGATAATATTACTGCTACCATTCGATCCCATGCGATATTTTCAACTCATCACCATATATAAATTAAAGTCATTTTCTAACAAGCAGGAAATATTACCTAGTCCAAATATTTCAACTGAATGCTGTCGCCAGGTGTTAATGACGTCACGTGGTAAATGATAACAACTTCGGAATACATGTGACAGCTGCCCCCATCCTGATTCATGCTCGACTTCTTTCCGTCCGGATACCAAGTGCCTTGCGTCACTCTCTTGTAAATATCTTGTCTCTTCTCACACTAGTTGCTACCCATCAATGTCTCCACGATGTCCTATGACCAATGAATCCCCTGCTACAGCCGATTCCATTGTCTTTGCCCGACATTTTCCCTATATTTCCTATGTTCCTCTATAGCAGCTCTCAATTCTGTAGATAGCCCCACACACGTGTTCTGAAGAGACTCTAGCAAGCTCCTGCTTGTGCAGCCCACCAATTGATATTGTGCTTAACCCAATTCCTGCCTAATTTTTCACTAAGACTAGGCACAGGGGAGCACAGCAATGCCAGAGGATTTAGACCTATCGATATTCAAGTTATTACCCGTACCTTATTAATGTTTTTGTTCTGAGTGCGATTCTTTTCGATAAACACGTGACGTCATTAACACCTGGCGAAAACATTCGGTCCACTAAAGAAGTCAATCGAATCTAGACGAATTGTTTCGACAAGGTAATTTTTCCTGACTTGTATAATAAAATATCCTTCATTTACACTATAAAACCAACTTTGCTTCTTCTTTTTTTTTTTGCTCGTCTGTTATACATATGTTACTGTACATGTTTTCCTTGGGCCACAAACTCGACTAGTTTGAACAAACTATTTTTGTGGTCCAGCCAGAAGTTAAAGTTATTTTTTATATTTATTTTTTCATTGCCGCTGTGTTTACTTATTATAATAACTAGTTCATTTTCCTCACTTGGTATGTAAATGTTGTTTTCTTTTCGACCTATGGCAAAAATAAATTTTAAAAAAGTTGATGGATCTCTTTTGATATGCCATTGTGACAATATATGGAAACCTGGTGAAAGGCCATCTAATATTCAAATATGAATGATCACTGTGTGTTTCTACTTCTACACACGACAAGGCTTTTCACGTACTGACTCTATATCTTCAATTCATATCATTTCATAAATGTGTTTTAAATAATGTCCATGACAACCGAATCAAAACAGGGTTCTACAAGAAATACATCACATTTTAAATGTAGTGTATGTACGTATGACTGTGTTCACCCACTCGTTGAACTAGTTAAGCCGTGTGCTCACAGCAATAAAATATACCTTGCAACAATGAATAACATATAATATCTCATACCTTGACATTTGCACTGAGATTTTCGTTTATCTCTCATCATTAAGTATTATTTCAATACATTATGCCAAATTTGATAACGTTTCATTGCAATGCCTAACACTCGTTATCGGTATTTCGCTTTTTTTTCATCTTGCATTTTAATCCCATTTATTTTCTGGTGATGTAATCGCGTCAACGCAGAAAGCACGAGAATATGTCACCATATTCTTTAATAGACATGTTAAGTATGTGCTGAATTGTTAATAGGGTGCTTCAAAGTATTCACAAAGCTCGTCATTTTTATTTACCTCACATCTCGTGAGTGTTTTTTCTCACGTTTTCCATCTTATTTTCGTTTAGTATTTTGTATTCCTTATCAGAATATGTGCGTACACAGAGATATAGCATAAACTACACTTCGTTTCCATTGACTCAGTTATTCTGTAACCATAGTTACGACTTCCCAAATCAAAGTCTAATTGCATATTTTATCCACAGTAACTAAACGTAATAAATCGGTGCTGTGATTTAATGTACACCGACAGCCGCACTGACGTAACTCAATTATAAAAGTTGATTGGAGACAAGTTAATTGGATCAAAAACCATGACCAATCAATTAGCGTCAATAAATATTAATCATTTTGTGCTATCACGAATGACATACTTACCTTCGCGACGTCACAAACGAAGAGTTCGTGCATTTAAACCAAAACATTGAACTGTTATTTATACATACTATGGCACATATCAAATCGTATGGCTAATCAAAAGACGTGCCACGCATCGACAGTCACCTGTAGTAAAAATCTGACCAACATTGAAGCGGTAGAATATTACACAAGGGCAAGGTTTTACATTACGATTAAAGTACTCGTCGTTCGTGCTTGTTTTTCTATATATTTGCATGTCTGCATGTATGTATGTATGTATATGTATGTATGTCTGTCTGTCTGTCTGTATATGTATGTATGTATGTATGTATGTATGTATGTATGTATGTATGTATGTATGTATGTGTGTGTGTATGTATGTATGTATGTATGTATGTATGTATGTATATGTATGTATGTATGTCTCATGTCTGTCTGTATATGTATGTATGTATGTATGTATGTATGTATGTATGTATGTATGTATGTATGTGTGTGTGTATGTATGAATGAATGTTTGCATGTCTGAATGTATTTATGTATGTATGTGTGTATATATGTGTGTATGTATGTATTTATGTATGTATGTATGTATGTATGTATGTATGTATGTATGTAATCTATGTACGTATGTATGTATGTATGTATGTATGTATGTATGTATGTATGTATGTATGTATGTATGTAATTGGCATTGAATAAAATGTGTATTCTTTCTTGAATATATTGCATCTAGGGTTTTTCAAGACAATCTCCCTGGGCACGCATTGTGGCAATTCTGTAGCAGGATAACTCTTGTCTGTTTGTGAAGGCATGTGTTAATTCAGTCAATGAAATACAAATATCTTTTATCCCGCCAGACAGTCTCCTATCCATGCCTGAACGTGAAAGTCGAAGTTATAAAAACGCTCATGATACCGATATGATATACTTGTGTATGAATACAAGACGGTTGAGTACATGAACACTGCTTCGCCATTGTATGACCTATCGCAAAGGGTCAAATTTATAATAAAGTGTTGTCACGTTCAACTGAGTATTCCAGAAGGATTGAATTGTCGATGGCGATATTAGTGACGTTATAATTGGATATTCACCAGCAGGAAAGTATTACGGTCAAGCTATATATCGTCGTAAAAAAACAGGCCTTTTTACGGCAACTGCAGAACAATCTTTGTCGAGAGCGGAATATTGCTCACAGGAATTAGCAAATTCGTTCATCTAGCTCCAAGCACACCTGATCTCCCGCATGAATACGTGATACATCACTTAAGATATTAAATGGAGCATAAACTTCTAACCGACAAATCGTGACTAGTAATAATTATTTGTGATAAAAGAAGATTTAAAAAATGTTCGCCCTTGCTGTCCCTAAGCTGAATTGAATTGACAATTCATATCATTTCATTACTGTATAGTTTTGTTACAGTTCATTTGGTTACCAAGTGATACAACTTTCTTGTGATCTCCAAGCAATGTAGCATTCAGACTTCATGGGGTCGTGTCCTCCACTACTATGATGATTCAATCACAAACCTGGCATTCACTTTTACTTTGGCTCATTCACTATGCCTGGGGTGACGTTTTGACAAGGAACGGAAACCATCAACGGATCTCCAACCGATTTTGCCCGAGAACGAGGTGCATATATAGCACTTATCAATCACTTACTATTGTATCGTTGGCAACATAGTTGAATAGTATCTCTTGAGTAACATTCCGAACGTCATGCCTATCTAAATGTGAGCTATAGGCAAATACCAAATACACACCCCAAGTAGTCGCTACTTACTCCGTGGGTGACTCATCTACCCGGCAGCCCTACGATATTATTTGAAGCGATCAGTTTCTAAGAAAAATCACTCCAACTGACATTGTCAGGTAGTCTACATACTGTATATGAACTTTGGAGAGTGATACTTAAAACTGCTACCAAATTGAAAATGCCATGTAATATGATCAGTTTCAACTTATTAGCATAGTAACTCCGCGGATAACCTAAATACCAACCAATAGGCCTTTCCAAAATTTGCCATGGTGGCGCTCTACTTCCTGTCTACGTGTACATTGGGTATACATGGTATAGGTTACTTGGTTTAATCATAGAGCACTGTTGCTTTCCTCGATATCTGAACAATACAAAAAACATCCCTGATTTACACTTTTACAGAATACCAAGGGACAAAGCTCTTAAGAAATGGTACTATGAGGTGATGGTACCCCCAATTTGATTAAGGGTGCTATATTCTCAATTTCCTGCTTGCAGTGTGGAATGTCTTATTAGATTGCCGCCATATTATAGTTTCGTCAATGGGTTATAACTATTGCATAAGATTCTTATATATTGTTTTTGCTATTTCAAAGACTCTGAAACTAATATTTACCACAAAAGAAAGTGCTGTTAAATTCATGATAACACACCACATACTTGAGTAGTATACTGCATCAAAACAAATAGTTCTGTTCTTATTGATTCCATATCTAGTAGAATGTGTAAGGGTCACAAACAATTTCATTGATCACACAAATCATAAATAGTGATGATATCAATGCCGCATTCACAGCTAGAGCATACATAATGTCAATAGTAGCTCAATTCGAGCTCCGAATACCAGTACATCGACTGAATGTGGACATCAATGCAACAGAAGTTGCTGTTGAGGATACATTCTTCATACATTTAGTCGACTTTGAAGCCTAGCAATGTAATGAAATCAATTTGATTGTTTAACCATAACTGTACTCGTTAGTATATTGCGTTAGAAATGTCCATCGCATCTATAAATACATGTATGACATGTAATAGTAGCATTACAATTTAGAATTTCAATATACGACATTAGTTAATTGGAATTGCAGGGACGCTAAGAGATTAGACATCTCGGAAGGAGATTCCTGCTTCGCTGCATTCACATATATCACAAAATGTTTGGAATTAGAGTGTAGTATTTCCATTAGAAGATTTAAGCTTCTTATTTTCCCGCCACTTTAAAACAATTACTGTAAGTTCAGTTTTTTTGACAACATTACGACTCGCAACTTTTTTGAAAGAAATTTCTTAGATAGCTAAGAGCTTAATATATATTGATAAATTGGCACTTCGAATACTTACTTTACTGTTAGCTGACAGTCCTGGGATAAAATGGCTAACAAGCAATGACGGCATTTCTACGTAGTACTTAGTGATTAGGATTCTTGCAAACGCCTCAAACTTGATTGCAGTCGCTACAATCGTGCTACAATGGTTACCAGTTAGTACCAAAAATTAAACTTCGTCTGGCTCAAAAGATTTACTAACATTGCTAAATTTTATTCTTTGGTGCGATAACAATCTGAGACAAAAATCTTACCAAAATTACACTATTTTCTTCATCTGAGCTATTATTGTCGCCAACTCATATATATTTTAACAGTTTGTACTTTTTTTTCATCAATGTAAATTGATTAAAATGTAACAATTGTGCTTCAGCAATTTATTGTTTGTAGTGTAAGACAATATCATGTTGCAATATATAACAAGACTTTGTCAAGCCAGACAATAAGATGCAGTTTTATGGGATACAGACGGAGCCATTTATTACATGCATCTCATTTCGTTATATCGATACTTGTCGTTATCTCCATAACATAATAAAAGAAGTTGGCTTTTATTACAACAAGTTATCGTGAAGGGCAGGCGATGAATTAAAACCATTTATTTGAACAATAAAACGAAATATCAAATCAACTTACACATTTTACTGAATATTACTTGATTAAATTAATATGCTTTCAACAATGTACACATTTTATAGTTCTGTTTACACTTTGGTGTTGTAATTTGATAAAGTACAGCGTTGGAGTCAAAGCATTCCATAGCTAGGGAACTAGTTGGGCGTGGTACGACAGCTCCTTCGCGTTCTGCAGACAAAATATACAGCCTTTCATTGAATTCATCTCGTGACGTGAATCTAGGGCGATTTAATTTAATTTAAATACATATCTGGCATTTCTGTCATATTATCACAAAAATTAGTAAAAGTCGGTCTTATCTGAGGCATATTTTGGTTTTCTATTAACCTTGTCTGACCTTGATGTGGTTTCATTCAATATTTTATATGTTTATTGGATTTATCAGTAATAGGTTCGCCTACAAATCTTTGATTTTGAATTTGCTCTGACTTCAGTTCCTTTTGTCTACATGTATTTGTTTGTCTGTTTGCCTGTCTGTCTGTCTTATAGTGTCTGTCTGTTTGTTTGTTTGTCTGTCTGTCTGTCTGTCTGTCTGTCTGTCTGTCTGTCTGTCTGTCTGTCTGTTTGTTTGGTTGGTTGGTTGGTTGGTTGGTTGGTTGGTTGGTTGGTTGGTTGGTTGGTTGTTTGTTCGGTTTCTTTGAAATACTTGTAACTAATTTTTTCACATAGGTATTTTCACTCAAAATCTATTGAATTTTACATAAATTGAAAAGTGTAAAATAAATTATTTTCAAGAATACTAGAAACTTTGGAATAATACTATTTTGGGCCTCTACGTCTGATTTTGAGTCATAGCAGAGACCCCTGAAAATACGATCCTTGCCTATTAGGTCCAAATGATGACAAATCCTGTAACCTTAACTCAAAGGTTATATCTAGACACAAGGCGAAATAACAATCCTTAATCATAGACAGTGTCTATGCCTTAACACAGTAAACTGGTTATGGTTTTAGGAGCTCTGTCATTTAGGGTATATTCTGAAGATCTCTGAACAAGGCTGCTAGCCACAGTCACTTGGGCGCCGAGGATCGGTTCTTAGCTCAGTGTAGAAAAGTATGGATTAAAATTGCTGAAATGTGTCTATGTAGTATGAATGTAACTGAAATCCTACGTCGATAAAGGGTGTTATGTACCATAGATCATCATGCCTTGTACCTCACTAGAAAAAGAAGGTGGTCATTGTGAGATACCCGGTATGTCATACTATAATATAAATACATTGACGCAAAATGTCATTTCTCCTACTGCAGAGATACATACATGTAAAAGCCTTTAAAAACTTACTGAAGCAAAATTTCGAAAATATCGTTCATACGACAGAACCGATCCTATCACATCACAAGTCGCTGCAAAGCTAGTAGACTCTCTGAGATGCGCCGTCATGGTTTGCAATGTAGAACTGACAAACTCGCCATTTTGAATTAAGAATGATGGGTGATGTGGTTTCAATCCCTTTACTAACATAAAGCAGTCAGTGCTGTAAACGATCTGTCACACTTTCTGCAATCAGCAATAACCTTGTCTTGATTAAACAGACCCTTGCAGAAGAGCGATCACCCCAGGTATTACTACAACGACCCAACAAGTCGACGTATCTGTGAATGCTCGGTTTAGAATCCAATTCGCAATTGTTTATCACGGGCGTCTAATTCATTAAATGTAAGCATTAAGAATCACTGGAGTATTGACGAACCAAACTATCTTAAGGGCATCATCAAACCTTCATATCGGTGTGTTACGCATGATCTTTTCTTAATTTTATTCCTTTGGTTTGAAAATACTCTAATCATAAAAAACAGCTGTGGGCTGTACTTCATCAAGATTTACTGTAATCATCATTGACTGAATCGGATTAATCCGAGGAGTTTTCAAAATCTGCTTTAGATGTTCTTACCCGCTCGCACTCAGCTCTGTCTTAGCGCATGTTGATTGCTTCTGCGATAGCAGTTCACTAGTCGTTTTTACTAGTAAGAGAATGAACCAGATCATTCATATTATATATAGTGTTCATGCATAATTGTCGGTTTATACAGTTGTGAAGATATTACATATTCCATGGTCTGTGAGGATAACAAAAATTGTAGATAGCAAGGTCTAGATGTGAGTTATAGTATCATTTGTTCTGTAATATTGTGCTTATTTTAGGGTTTATGTCGCTTTTTGCATTATAATTCCTTGAGATTGGTAGATTGTGGATGGATGGCATTATGGGTAGGTCGAGATGATATGTATACTGAGTTGATGGATGGATCGATGGGGAGGGGTATTGGGTGAAGGGGAGGGACAATGATAGATGGATGGATGGCTAAAGAGAGGGGAATGAGGGAAAGGGGATAGAGGGGTGAGGAGAATCAGAGCGGGTAGAAAGATACTGGTGGAGGGACACGGTGTATAGAGGGGGTTAAAGGGTGATTGATCGGATAGGAAGACAGGCATGTTGAGGGACGGAGATGATGAATTGATAAAGATTCATTCTTTGTACAGCACTTACTACATAGTAGTATTTGTGATGTTATCAGTTTGCCTGTTAACATGTGTTCGTCAAACATGAAATTGGAGAAGATAATGACTTTGTTTTGGGTTAGATATTACATAATGATAACCTGATTTGGTAGTACTTTAAGTTATAAATAACTTCTGTATATTATAGACTCTGATCAAATTCAAGGAAAACGGTTGGTAGAGTATCCAGAACTTTCCTTGCCGTGCTTTCTTATAAAGATTGTATACTCTTTTAGACACGGATTTATTTTATTACTCTCAACTTATGTTATGTTGTGTTGTGTAGTGTAGTGTAGTGTAGTGTAGTGTATAGTAGTGTTGTGTTGCGTTGTGTTGTGTTGCGTTGCGTTGCGTACTCGATGGAAGGAACAAATCCGCCATTTAATTTGCTAGTTTTATTACATGCAGCTACTATCATAACTCAATTGTCTATTACTAAACGTGGGCTTTATTTTATGTAATTACTGTCTAACCTTGCTACGTGGTGTTTTGAAAAACACCGATTCGAATTCTGGATTGCAAATTGTTAGATTGGTTCATCGTGATTGATGATCAATCTCTTTTTACAACATCATGTAATTAAAACTATCCAACAACAACAACAAAATGTCTTATAGGCATTCTAGAACGTCTCAAGGAAAATCCACAAACACTTTTAATCATGGTTTCTGTCTTTTATAGCTAAAATATGCATTAAAGTTGCTTCGAATAATTACAATGCGTATTACTTTGCCGCAAGCTATCTCATGATTATAAAATGTCACAGGATCCTTTGCGAATTTAGGCAAACATCTTGTAGTACAATTCACATTACCGCTGATCTTCTATCGTCTGTTTTACCTTAAAGTATGTATATTGCGTACTCTGATATATATATCTCTCTCAGGCTAAATCCTTCACACATCTGCTAAAATACAAAATTGATAGAGCTCACAGAGACTTGTTTTCGTATCCGAACAGCCACATCTGGAGTGTCTCTTTCAAATATTTTCTCGAAAGATGTGAAGCCATGCATGTGTCCATTTTAACTTGAGGTGTATAGGTTTGTGGTGCACCAAAAGTCACACAACTGGAGATTCGTGAGATAACTTTAAAGTCGTGTCTATTTCAGTTTTCATTTATTGATCGTCGACGTGTTTGATCATAGACAGAGGAGAAGTATTCTCCACTGTCTATGGGTTGATATACGGGATGACCTTTGACCTTATTCTACTCTCACCTTACTTCACCTTCCTGCGCATACAGTCACGAAAGGTCGGCTTCTCACAGAGATGAAAGTGAAACGTGTTCGGTCGGTGTGTTAACAACGTATCCTCGTATTGTTGCGATCCTTTGTGCACGTTTTGATATTTAGCTATACGCTGGTGGTAACTCCTACACACTTCATCATTTAACAAAGAGAATGAAAATGCCATTAGCAATGTAGGAAGTCATGTAATTCGCCCAGTGTGATTGTCTATGTACTGTGTAAGACGAGAAATGTTGCCGAAGTGTCGACGGAATTTCATACTAGACTTGTAAAGTCGAGAAGTAGCAATTTCAGGGATCTTTTTAATAACTTTTGGAATAGAAATAAAATCCTCGAGACGGTATTAACCACAAAATGTCACGTGATTGCGAAACATTGTGTTTGCGGGGACAAACGACGTGACTTCCTTGTCAGAACCCAACTGTACGTAGTAGACATATTACTGACTTGTGAATCGCCATTTATCCCCTGATTATGAATAATCAATAATAATTGTACGTTGGCAAAGATCAGAGGTCTAGATGGGATTTTTTTCACGAAAACTGTCTTTGTCAATCAGTCATCTAAGACGTTGACTTTCTTTCTATTTCAGAGCCTACGTAAAAGACCGCTACACATTTTTTTTATTCTAAACAACCAATGGCAAAATATTTATAAAAAATGGACTTTCTCAGGCTAATAAGAATATTATAACGTAACATTTACAACTGTAATTGGTGTATTTCTAGACACAATTACGATCTTTACCACTCAGAAATGTTATGTTCTGGTATCGACAACCAGATGTAAAGGCCACTACATATATCCTTCTTATCTGCAAGTACAAACTTTGCTTATTAGTGGAGGAAATCAACGTCATAGACTATATATCAAAATGTCCAATCACCTGTCAATCATATTACAATTATAAAAACAAATACACGTAATAACGCAGCTAGTCATAACTGAGTCCTGGAAATGTCCGTGTTAGCTCCATTTTGTGTTCAATACAATGGTACCTAATCTTTTTAATTCTGGTTAGGATCTGGAATTTTATCGTCATAACAACGCAATGGTGAAGTTTGTGAATTGCTTGCAGAGCTAGAACTATGAGTTTGCCGTTATCTGTGAGTTACCGTTATCTGTGAGTAACTGTGAGTTACCGTTATCTGTGAGTTACCGTTATCTGTGAGTTAACATAAATGAATATATCGAATGGCTGTAAGATGACTTAAGAGTGCATCGTCCCACAAATTTAAATAATTTTGACATCGCTTGTCAAAGGTTATGCATGTAACTAACTGCCGCTTTAGGTATACATTCTGTGACCAACGCTTCTTTTTCGGAAGTCAGTAAACAAAATGCACAACGCAAGTGAAAATTATTAAGAAACAAGTTTGATTCGTCACTACGTAATACAAATGTTAAAATTTAGAAGTACACAAAGAGATCTGGTAATTGTAAAAGGAAGACTACTTCGCCTGTTTTAAAATTACTGAATACTGGTACTCAAAACTCATGGCATACTGTCATTCTTCTAGCATAATAACTGGCGAATGATCTACCCATTGCTAGATATGAAACAAAAAATATTGAAATATAAAATTAGTAACCACCACAGTGTCGACATAAGGATAGAATATATACTCCTTTATTCTGTGTACGTGTAGTAATTCAAAACATATTATCCCAAAGTCTACATGTTATTAAAACGCTAAATGAACAAATGAAAAATCATAATAAAGGATGGTGAGGCAAACATGGCTTTGAAAAAACCACTCCAATACAGCAAATTTTTTTTGTTCTATTGACCTAAATCCATTTAAAGCAAACAGTCGTTACTGTGTATTTTTACTTTAGAGAGAAAATTAGGACAAAGATCTTGACCTAAACTACTTTACGTGTGTACATAATGCCACTCATTTCCTTAACTCTAATAAGATCGTTTTAACGGATGCAACTGATTAGCTTTGAGGTTGTTGTCCTTAGCAACGTGTTTATTTGCCCTGCTATTCACTCTCACAATATGGTCACACTCATTAGGTATCATCGTTACATCATTACTGTGTACACCATGACGTCGACATTCAGTCTTTTGCTTGGTTTTGTTGAAACATCGAAAAATAATGAAAATGAACGTAATTATCTGGACACAGAACTAGTAGAAAGTGCAATGTTTACTTCAAAACTTCCGCCAATATGGTAATGGATTCGGAACGAACGTGTTGGTTGAATGAAGATCGGATCAATGCTAAGCGAAGTACATTAACGAGTTGTGTTCTCCGCGTCTAAAGATACTCATTCCGATTCACTAGATATAACACTGGTGTTTGCCTCAGTTATGCGGCGAAGATGTTTTATACACTTTATAAAAATATGTTTCTATATTTCATATTAATTATCAAAATGTACTATAATATTTCAAACTATAGTATAATTATGTTTTCATATGTTATATTCAATATATTATGTTTATTAAATATTAGATATATTATTTAAAAAAATAGTATAATTCCATATGTCACATTTCATACAAAAGTATGTTATAATATTTCATTTTTATATCATAATGGTTAACATTTTATATTAAAATATCTATTGGGAATCTACACATTTGATTGGACGATGATTGTTGTCACGTGGTTCTCTAAATATGGTTAATGGCTCTGTTGGTTGAATAATATCCATATCACACTAATACTTCCGGCTCTCTTATCAAGTAACTTAATACTTACAAAATTCGTTTTTCAGGTTAATACATGCTGTAATTTGCTATTGATTTCTACAAATCGTTCCATTTACGTGACGGTAACTACATGATTCGATTCTTTGTTACTTACAGGTAATTTGAAAATGAACGATAGCAACGAAACAGACACCAATTTAACATCCACTCAAGGGCTCAGGGCGTCTGCACCGGCAGAGATTGCCTTAATGTTGATAATTATGATAGTTACTATCGTCGGTAACTCGTCCGTCTGTTGGATCATTTTCACCAATCCAAAGCTTCACACGGTGCCTAACAAACTAGTTCTCAATTTAGCCTGGTGCGATCTACTCACTGCTGTCGTCAATGGGCCAATCACAGTCGTTGTTTTGTTTAATGGATCCTGGATTATGGGAGATCCTATGTGTCAAATCAACGGTTTTACAACAACTTTATTTGGGATTGCCTCGGTGCTAACATTGGCAGTGATATCTTTGAATAGATGTT